>NC_025856.1:527460-586833 GCF_000755165.1 Leishmania panamensis | reverse complement strand
ACCCTAACCCTAACCCTAACCCTAACCCTAACCCTAACCCTAACCCTAACCCTAACCCTAACCCTAACCCTAACCCTAACCCTAACCCTAACCCGTGTACCCTGGGCCTGGCCCTTGGGAGGATTTCACCGGTACAGTGGGAGCGGTTGTCGCAAGGATAGGAAGAAGTGGTAGAAAATGCCCGCACCCTTACCCTAACACTGACGCTAACCGCACCAGTACCCGTGTAGCTGCACCCTAGTTGTTGTGCAACCGTCCTACCGGAATTTGGGTGACTGGTGTTTGTATTGGGCTGCAATCAAGTGTGCACGATGTGCTGGGTATGGACGCCGTGTACATTTTGTGCTAGGGCTCGGTTAGGAACGCATTGCGGGTCGTATGTTCAGTTGTTTGGAAGTACAAGAGTATACATATGTAGACGGTGGTTCTCCTAGTGTGGATGTGGTAGCAGGATGCAGAATGTGCTGGACAGTGGAGTAGTGCAGAGTTACTGGGACCTGGATGACTAGCCTTGCAAAAGTTGATGGTGATGAGAGGAGAAGGCTGAATGCACGTGTCACGTTACATTGGAAAGCCCACTTTGGTGGTTTAAGAAGCGCTTGTTCTGGTCTCTGTGGCTCCGTGTGGTTGAGTTGTGCTGCGCTTGCTTCCACTAAGTGGTTGGAAGCCCACTGGGGTAAAGGCAAAGGAAGAAATGCTAGATGAGTTGGGAGAGTCCGGCGAGTCCAGAGAGGACTGGAATGGAGAACAGTAGTGTAGCGGGTGAGGAAGCAACGGACACTTCGACTTGCAAAAAGCGAGTGCGGAAGAGACGTCGAGGAGCACAGATGCATCTTCGGCTTCACGTCAACTGTCAATGGGCAAAAGAGGGGCTCCCGCAGTGAATTCCTTCCGCTGGGGCTGATAACATGACCCGTGTCTCTTGTATAAAGTGTATCACAGGACGTGAACTTTCCCGTCAAGAAGATCTTTGGTCTCTAGGACAGCGCGACCGGGTCGTGCCGTTGCCATTGTTCGTGCGTTGCAATGGCTGCGTCAACTTCAGCGATCTCGCGCGATAAAGAATCAAGTGCGTCTTTGCGCTGCAGGACCGCAGATATCTCTTCTGCTTGTCGCCTAAACTGACGGAAAAGCTCCTTGGCCTGTATATACCGCTCCCGACCCTCCTCCAGAAGATGAATAAGTTGCGACGCCTCCAGGTGAAGCGTCGTCTCAGTGGCGTCGTGCATTACTTTTGCGTCCCTGTAGGCGGTTTTAACAGCCTGCGCCTTGTACGCCCAGTACGCCAACATGCGTGCAACACTGCCGTCCCGCCACTGAACGCGCTCCTGCAGCGAAGATGTAGCCCGTACAAAGGCATCTTCTTGCTGTGCGCAGCTCGTGGAGAGGCATGTTAGCTCCTCCTCTTGCCCCCTCACCACCTCTTTCACATCCCTTAGAGTCGAGCGCCACGCCCGCTCGTAGGACAGCGAGTCCGACGATGAGGTCCCTGATACAGACACGATGTTGAACTGCTCATACCACGCGGAGGTTGGCACAATGCCGTCCTGAAGACACGCCGACTTGCGCACCGTAAGTGCACAGAGCGATACTTCCAGCGCTGCAAATTTCTCGCTCAGGGCCGCTTGACGATCTGCGACCTGTTGCTCCTGGGTCGCAAGCCCCTGCGCGATCTTTGCTCGCTCCTCTTCGACGCATGTGCACGTCTCCATGAGCTGAGAGAGCAGCTTCATCACTCGCGTGCGCGCCGCTTCACGGTCGAGCAGGCGCTTATGGACTTGCTTGTAGGAGAAGTAGGGCGGTGGCGTGGGCATCTGGGCATCGCACACCTCTGCGTCCATGCACTGCAGCAGCGGAAGGGGCACACCACTAGCCACATCCACACCAAAGCAGCGGCCCAGCATAATGAGCCGCATGTCGCGCATCATATCCTCCATGGGAGGGGGAAAGACGTAGGGGAGCGTGTATGTGGATGGAAAGATACCTTTCTGTCCGCGGAGGTTGGTGCCAAGCCACCAGCCGCTCTCATCGGCCTCCTCAACGTGCATCACGTCCCCTGCCTTGAGCGGCAAAAATCTGCTTCCCGGAATCGCATACTCGTGGATGGCATAGACAATGTGCTGCTCCGGCTGCACCATGGATCTGGCCTGGAGAAAAGCGGTAGGAAAGGGGGGTGAGGTGGAACTTTTTCTTGGGCAGAAACAACGTGAAGTCGGTAGTGGAGAAGGTGCCCCTTCATCAGAGGAAAAGGGAAAAGGGGACAGAAAACGATGGAGTTTATGGACTGGTCGACAACTCTATGAAAGCGCCCAACGGTACAGGACGGACTCCATGAGTACAGCGCCTGAGCTCCGCGCAGTGCAGCACCAAAGACGAAACACTCGTTTCACCATCGCCTTTAGCTGACCTTTTGCGATCAGCGGCAACCACAGAGTGAGTAAGGAGATGCCTACGAAGAGAGGCGCGCGAAATGGCAATGACGAAACTGCAGTGAACAGCCACACCTCTGATTCCGTTTTCGTTTCACAACTTAGCACCGCGGTTGCACATGATCCACAGTGTAGCAGCTGCCCTCCTTTACGTGCACCTCGCCGTTAGCTCCAGGCAACAGCAACACACCCTCTTCATTTTGCAGCGCTATGTTACTTCCAAAGATATGGTGCGGGTAGGTAACGCCGCCGATGGTTTCCAGCTCACCGCCAAGATTGGTGAGAGACACACAGAAGTACCGTTGATGCTCGGCGTCCGTGCTCATTTGGCTCTCTCTCTCTCTTTTCACATTTGTTTTGACGTCCACGACGTCAGTACGACAAATTCAGCCAGGTCACTCAATAGAAGAGGTGCAAAAGAGTTGGTTTAGAGGAGGAGGAAGGTGGCAGGTCGGAAGGCGCAGGGGGGGGTGGAGAAAGAAAGCAGGGAAAGTTGTGGTGCGCAAGACTCAACTGTATGGCATGGGCGCAGGCAGCGAGAGTAAGCGGTGCGGTGGCGCAAAGAGTCAAGGCAACATGCTGAAGTAGGTGCAGCGACCTAGCACGCGAGAACATCGAGGAAAAGAGATTGGAGAACCAATGGGCAGTCGTTTTTTTTTGCTTGGAATTGGTCAGTTAGAGCTGGTTGGTCACCGCCAAGCGGCCACGTGCCGCCAAGAACCACAGACAGAGAATGTGCCAGGCGACTGAAGCAAATGCAACAGTCGCATAGTAGTGTCCACATGTGAAAAAAGGGGGCACACCACCAGTGCTTAGCTCACCCCATACAAGTCATGAAATGTGCCGTAGTGCAGATGAAACGCTTCGCGCAGTGCTACCCACGGCGACGATCCCCCAGGAAGCACCATAGCGAGTGCTACAGAGTGGTCACCGGAGCGGCGCTCTTGAATCCGACTGATGCGCTCGCGAAAACGCTCTGAGGTATTGAAGGGGGACGGCTCTCGCACACGCCGTTTATAGTCGAGCGACCAGCTTTCCGTCGCTTGATGCTCCTGCATCAGAAAAAGCTCGCTCTTTAACACGGCACAGGATGAAGGATCTGTTAGCACTGCGGCCTGCAGGTTGCGTGGCCTACACACCAGATGGCGGTACGACGTGTGAGGGTCTGGTGCACTCGATGTCGAGTGTACTCGGGAGTTGACAAGAAAAGAGAGGTTGTGCTTCTCTGCAAACTGTGTGAACAATGCCTCATTGACGCTGTGAGTCGGGTAGTGCAGCGGCGCGCCATCGCTGCTTTCACGTGGAATAGGCAGCACAACGTCCTCGATGGTATAGTGTGAAGCATCCGCGTCGCTCGTGATTTCTACAACCCCCAGCGCACCGCTGTTGCTACGGCGACGCACCAAGTCCCCTTTCACTGGCCGGCTGCCGAACGTCAAGAGTCGCTGCGACGCCATGGCGTTCCATACAAATGCGCCGGCGCTCTGCTCGCTGCGACGCATCATGGGGCATGCCTCCCATACATCCTGCATCGAAGTGGCAATGGCGTCGCCCCGGTGACTCTGCGAAACATGGTAGCACTGTAGTCTTCGGAGAAGCTCGCGCATCTCCTTCGGCAACTTGGCACGTTCACACACGCGCAGCCACTCCGCCACTGCCCCAGCTACGGTGCCGTCTTCCGCATTCGCGTAAGAGAGGTATGGCTGATGGTGCAGGGGGCTGCACTCGGCGAGAGTTTGAAGATACGCGCCGACTGATCGATGGGGCTCGTTGCGATGGACGAAGGCTGCCAGGTCGAAGAGGGTGTTGCTGCCGATCCCAAACATCTCCAAACCAAAGTAGTTGACAAAACCGTACAAACTGAGGAGTCGTAGGCGCCGAGAGATGGCGGCTTTGTCTCCAGGGACACATCGAAGAAGGAGGCGGTGCAGGTACGCCTGCGGGGCGAGAGAGAGACGCGGCAGCTCGTCCGCAGTGTGGTAGCTGCGGTCGTCAAAGATAAGGGGATGGACGTTGTAGTGCCTCGACGCGTGGGGCAGCTGCTCGCGCGTCACTCCTACCGCAACGCCAAACTGTGTGACGGTGGCGAAAGAGCCGCCAGGCGGCTCGTGAAGGTATACCCCATCGCGTGGTACCCCCAGTTCGTACCGCAGACGGTGGCGTACCGAGTCGAGTGAATAGCCATCGCGAAACATTGCGAAGCGCAGCAGCGGCCGCCCTTCCGGCAGCCTCCCGATCCTCCGCACGTACTCGCCGTAGCTCTGCACACGCGGGGCGAAACTCTTATCTGGGTCACTGAATGGAGTGGCTGTGTCCTCCACCAGCAGAGTCTTTGAGCGGGAGATCTTGCGCCAACGCCCTTTGGGTGCCTTCTCGAGAAAGGCGCCACGCCCCTCTGCGTCTACCTCTGTCACCTGTGAGTCCGTGCACTGAGCGCGTATCACAGCCTCCAGCGGCGCCACTTCGCACGCCGTCAATGCCCCTTCTCGCGAAGAGTGAGGGGAAAGCGTGCACAAGCGTGTGAGTATCCCGCACCGCCTCTCTTCGGAATTCAAGTCACGTCCTGTGTTCCAGTCATCGCGGCTATAGACCGAACCTAGAGCTGCCGAGGAACCGGGGGCGGCGGTGTTGGCAAGCCGCGTGATGGGGCCACGGCCCAGCGCTTTCATTAGGTGCTGGTCAGAGGAGAGCGTCCCGCTCCCTGGAGAAACAATGCAAAAAGACTGAGACAAGGGAAAGGGGCACAAAGAGCACAACTGGGGCAGTACGAGCAAGAACATCGACAAGGATCGAGATACACGTCGAGGTCACCTGCCCTCCGGTGCTATGGCCAGCGAAGAGAGAGGGGTAGACCGTCATTGTGGAGCATGTACAGGCTTTGGTGTCGCGCACACACCCTAGGCTATCAAAACACAGGAGAGACCCGAGTGTGGCCTCTCACTCATTCTCACTGTGCGCTTCAGCTCCTGCTATATGCCTTTTTGCATCCACAGCGCAAAGCGGTAGATGTAAACATCAAGAGTGGCAGCAGTCTTTACGTCTTCTTTCTTTTAGGGGGAGGGATGTGGGACCGGTGCCTCCTTTTTTTTCCGCGCCTTCTTTCTCGTGCTGGCCTGCAGGAACAATTCCCGTACACTTGAGATCCACGGCAGTTTTTCTGGTGCTCCGGTTCTTCTTTTTTCTTTGTCTCCTGCCGCACGGGTGTGGAAAGCGCTAGGGCGGCGGCCAGGCAGGCGTGCGCTGCGTGTACTTGTTAAAAAAGTCGATCAGTGCAAGGCGCAGATAGGACAGAATAGTGCGACCAAACAGCACCACCACGTACTGCTTCAAGAGACAGTTGACGTTCCAGAACGAAATCATGACAGCAATCCACGCCACCGGATTCCATACTGATTTGACAAGAAGAAAGCTATACAGAACAATCAGGCCCGAGATCGTTTCGCCAAGCACACACGCCCACGTCCAGGTGACCGTCTGAGAGTACCACCAGACCCACCTCACAGGCGGCACGAAATCGCGGTAATCACAAGTGGAATCGTGTTCGTCACTGTACTTGCCGTAAATAGTGTTCTGGTGAATCGTGACTTTCAATGGGGATGGCGTGCGCATCTGCTTCTCCAGGAGTTGACAAGTCCGATTGATGAGGCGTCCGATAGCTATTGACAGTGGGGTGCCGATGAGGACATCGACGACAGAGATAGCACCATACCAGCCGATTCCCTCGAGTGGCTTGTTGCGGACTGTAATGCCGCCCGCCGCCCACGTCACTTTTGCGGTGAACGTGTAGTTGGCCAAAGAGGCTACAAACCCGGCCGTGACCATCTTGAGTAGGTCGAAGCAGACCACTCGGGGTGGTCGCTTTTCCGTCCGCAGGCACACACGTCGGTAGTAGTACGTAGAGATAAAGAAGCCTAGAGTAACGACACCGAGAAGGCATACCATGATGACCCCACCGAGGCCGGAGTAGACCATGCACGCCACATCCGTCATTTCCCCATTGCCCACCAGTGCCCTGCCTTTCACGAAGGAAGGAAGAAGGCCAGAAAGAAAAGCGAAGAGCGATGGAGATGAGAGAGGCAAGCACAGTAAGTGGATCAAGGGATATAGGTGCAATTTGTTTTTCGCTGAGCACCCTGACGCGCAGGCGTACTCACACAGTTGTGAGGGAGCGTGGGGCAGAGCTACACGCATCGTACGTTGACTGGTCCGTCCCATCACCATTGACACCTACGGAACCCATGCGCACACAGGCACACCGCGTAACAGTCACAGGGAGACAGAGGCATCCCTACAACCCACTTCTGAAGTGAACTTTTACGTAGGCGAGTGTTGGGAGAGGAGTATCGGCGCTGCAGACGTGCAGCCGGGAAGAAATGTCCAATGCCACCGTGATGCAGCGCTCCCATGGGGCGCGCCGTGTTCATTGTCGTTTCTTTGGCCTCTTTCTCTTTGTCCGGGTGGATGGAAGTGGACGGCAAAAAGGTAAAAAAAAAATACACCTTAACACGCAGCAACAAACATCGCCTTGCATGGCGCACCCTCATCAGTGCAGCCAGATATATGCACAGGTGTGTGCTTGACAGCCACAACAACAAAACAAACGTGCCTCGGCACGTAGAGCGTACAAGTAGCTCAATGCCCACCTACCGGCAGAACGGGCGACGCGCAACGCGCCGACACCCGCGGTGTGTGGTTTCCTACGAGAGCATTACCCAAGACGTCTTGCGAGACTTGACATAGCGCTGCACCGTCCCCTCAACAGCATCTATCGCGTACGACGCCCCACCCTCGTCCTTCCATGGGTGATAGGGGTTGTCGTAGTACGGAGCATACATTACCTGCTCCGCCTCCTCTGTGCGTGCTGCTGCCTCCATCTGGATAGTTTGCAGCGCCGGTGGGACGTCACCCAACACCTCGCTGTCGAGAAATCCACGCTCTGGCAACTGCGCACGAATGTGCGGGGGCAGCATCGAAAGCTTGTGCGTATACATCTCATCCTCCAGTTGCATTAAGGCGCCCTCGGTAATAATGAGCGTGTCGTGAGTGAGAGCGTCGTAGGCGTTAAATCGGTTGATTGGGATGGGGTTCTTCTGGCCCTTTGGGCCTTTGGTGCGCACCTTGGAAGAGGTGCGGTTGTAGTCATAGGGTTCATCACACAAGAGCGTCGGTCGGACCAGCTTGTTGCGGCCATTGAAGAAGCTACCAAAGAAGAATGCGCGGTCGTACTCGCTGCTCGGCGTCAGCCGCGAGCCACCGTCCATAAAGAGTGCGCCTCCGCCCTTGTGGCGCACATCCCAGCCCATGGTGCGGCACAGCTCTAAGTACGCCTCTTGCGTGGGCTCCGGCAGCGTCAGACGCTCCACAATTTGCAGCTTTCCCTGCAGCATCTTGAGTGTGACGAGCATGCGGTTGCTCTTACTCCACGTCTTCACGTCCATCGTTGGCATAAGCATGTTCCACGGCTTTACCGGCTTTGAGTGTGCCCCCCATGGGTGGGCGTGGTTTTTGCGGTCGCCAACACGGGCCATGCCCATACCAGTGTTTGGCCAGTTCTTTTTGGCTTTTCGCCATATCTCTCGGTTCTCGTAGTCCCACTTGCTGGAAAAGTTCTGACAACGCACGAGCCAGTAGCTCAGGTTTTTTGCCATCTCCTCGGTTTCTGGGTATAAGCCGAATATGAAAGGGTCCAACTCGCGAGTGTGCGAAACCTTGTTCGCCAGATCAAAGACGGGCGCCACGATGCGTTGCTTAATTGTGCCCACCGTGTAAACAATCGGCCTCGTCGTCTTGAAATGCGGTAGTTCCGGCAGCTCGTGTGTGAAGTATGGATGCGGGCGCTGAGGAGCTGGCAGGTACGGGGATACGGGTGGTCGTGTGACAGAGTTCTCAGGGTGAAAAAGTGGCAGCGGGTGCGCACCTGAGAGCACTTGCTGTGGCCCCTCATACATGAAGTCAACTTCATCTCGTGGTGCCACATCGTGCACACCTGACGAGCGACTGTCGTACATCGCCCGGAAGACGAAGCACCGAAGCGGTGTCGAGGAAGAAACGATTGAGCTGGTCCAGCGTCGCATCTGGGCTGAAGTGCACGCCAGAAGTTGGGACTGAAAAGGATGGAAGCGTCCTCATTCACGTAGCAAAGAGCTCCGTAGGCCCGTACTTTTGTACGTGCGGCCGTGCGTGTGAAGAGTAACGATGAGAGACAAATGAAGCAAAAATGGTAAGGCAATGGAAGAGATGTGGAATGTTAGCCCAAGGGCTGTTTGTTCTGATCCCTACATGCGCAGAGCGAGGAAGTGACAGGTGGTCCAATGAGGATGTCGCTGGAAAATCTCGCCTGTGACTTGTAAAGGTGTCCAGCTACGTGTTTGCTATGGCTTTCTACTGCAGCGCTCGTATACGTCCTGATTGAGAATAGGAAGGCAATGAGCATCCTCAGTCGCTACAGCATAAGTATCGCTTCAGGGAACCTATTTTTCTGCTTCCTCGTCCTCCTCCGCTACAGAGAGAGAGAGAGATCACCTTACAGATGCACACATACAGATAGATACACATCCACACACACACACACACACATCTACACACACATACACTCTCGTTATAGCAAGCGAAGGCGACACTGCAAGCACTACGAGACGTGAGTGCAGAGGATAGAAACAAGAGAGCAAACCAAAAGCCGTGGCCACACGCACGCAGAAAGGTACACGATTGCTGGCTCACCACGTTCACATCACTGTCCACCCCAAGAAACCTTAGACAGCAAAGCGCCGTCAGCACACGCACATGCACACCACAGCTGTGTGCGGTGCCTTCACAGAAATCGTATGTTACTTCGAATCGCCATTAAGATGCTTGCACGCCGCCAAGTGTTCTGGCGTTCTGAAACAGCTAAGCTCTTCGAGCTTCTTTTCCAAGTCGCAGATGACGTGCAGATGCTCATCCACCTCGACGTTGCGCTGCGCGAGGCGGGCTTTCAGCTCCTCATTAGCCTCCCGCAGGCGTCGGCTGGCGTCCCTCAGCTCTGCGTTCTCAGCCTCGAGTGCTGCGTAGCTATGGAAAGATCGTGCGTTTGCCGAGTTCAGCAGTTTGATTTGATTTTTGGCGGCTAGGAGTTCGGTCTTAAGCGTCTCGAGGCTCTCAGCCTCCGCCCGTGGCAAGTCTGGTGCCTGTCGTACCCCATTGCAGGTGGCCGTCAGCATTGGGGTAAACGGAATGTCCAACACAGCGAAGATCGTCTTGGTGGGGAAAAGCCGATAAATGGTAGAGGGCAGCGTGGGGTGTGCGTGGTCCCCAGTAATAGCTCTCGTGGCCCCCCGCGCGAAGGAGCCATCGCGGCTTCTGCAGATGTGGCTAAGCGATGCCGCAGGCGCACTCCACGCACGACAACGCCGCACAGCAACATCTACCCTCCCATCCTCCGACCTAAGCATAAACTCGAGCCTCGTCTGAAAAAAGGCGGACACGTTCCAGTGTGGCAACGGTTTTTGAGAAGATACGTGGGCGCGTCTTCCTTTTTTCTGTGCGTGTCCGCGAACGGGGCTCAATACATCCACGGGCAAACCGACAAGCCAAAAGCGAGGTGCGCACGCTGAAGAGTACCGCAAGGAGGCAGGGAGAAGGCAGTGGAAACGACGGTGAAAAGACGGCGGCGCGCAGGGAAGATAAAGCGGATGGAAGGCAGAGAGGGAAAACAGAGAAGAGGAAAAGACACGGGGCCGCAGCTTTACACAGAGACACACTACTGCAGTTACGTCGCAGAGCAGGATGTGTCTGGCTAGCGTTGGTCTGTTCTTCTTCTTATAGGATCGTTCGCACCAAAGTCGCTGAAGCACTTTTGTGCGCTCACTCAAAACAACAGCTAAAGTGTGTCCGCCATGTGTGTCACATCGAGTATCACACCATGAAAGCGGCCGATTGTGGGGTAATGGTTGCGTGTAGAAGGGAAAAACAAGTGGGGAGGTGAAAGTCAGTAAACACATGGAGAAGAATGATGTGCGCGGAGAAGAATCAAGGGAAATTGAAAAGTAAGCGGCGTAGGCAAGTAGTACCCCCAAAAGGAGGCCGAGAGATACAGGGGCTGCATACTCTACGCAGGGGTGAGGGTGAGTCACCACCGCGTCACGTGCAAGTTTACACCGCGGCTCTGTGCAATGTTGCAGATCCTCCTCCCCTGCAACTCGGTGTGCATTTAGATTTGTAATTTCCAATCACGTTTCAAAGATGCCTTTACAACACTGATCCACCTGTGACTGCAAGGCACCGCACAGGTCTCCAGAGACTGCGCGGCCTTGTAGCCATGATCTCGGTTTGCTTTCCACCGCACAGTGCACGCGGCCTGATGAGGAGGACCATTTCAGTCCGAGGTAACAGGCTCTAATATCCACGTTCTGGGGAAGTCAAGCAGCATATTCTCGGGTACGCACGCCGGCCCGTCGTGTCGGTGCACAGGCCTGGGTCGGTGTTGTGCCGAAGAAACTTATGGTGATGGTCACGTGTGCACCAACGCACTGCAAGTGGTGCCCACGATGCAGCACATACACGCCTCCACCCACTGCCTCGCTGCTTGCGCTGCGTTGCGGTGGTGTTGTGCGTCACCCGCGACTTTGTAGACGCTGTATGCAGTGGGATTGCAAGGGGTCGAACGACACCCAGCGGCCTTTCTTGGTGCAGCTCCTTGACAGACCTTCCATACCAACCTGCATTCTGCAAGAGGTGAATTTCACCCTCGCAAGTCTGTAGGGCATTTCGCCTCGAGGATGTTCAGCGTTTTGGTGTAGCAAAGGCAAAGACGCACGGCGGTGGCATCTCCGTGCTCATACAACAGGGCCTCCGTATACGTGTTAGTACCCCTCCCATTTTCAAGGACGAAGTCGAAGCAGTGGCGCTGTGGCGTTGCTGCGACCATTCTCCTACACGGATACACTTCCTCTTCAGCGACATACCTGTGAGTGACCGGGTGTGACACGGAAAGTTCCCGGTAAGATCTCACGTGCCGTCGCACCCTGCCCTTGCGTTATCAAGATGGACGCCGACTCGTACCGCCCCATGAGGAACAGTAAAGGAGCTTCTCACTAGGTCTCGACCATTCCGCGCAATCGCTTCGATGATACGCACGTGACGTGCGTCAATGGCAAAGACATCTCGGCACGGCACAGAGCACACGGCGCCACGTAGACGTCGCCGCACGCCACACTGCCGCTTGACCGCTTCGCCTAGGAGTGGGTCACTGTTCACCACAGCACCGGCTGACTGCTGCGCGATCCACATCACTGCCCACTTCAATGAGGAGTATAGCCCGGTACCTACAGTGATGGCTAGCGCCTAGTGATGCACTTTACGAAAGTCAAAGTTCAAACGTTTCCGCGCCCTGAGTGCCAAATTGATCTGCAGTGACTGTGCCCACCTCAGCGGCGAGGATGCGACGATGCGCGAACTTTAGAGTGCCGCGCTGATACCGATCACCACGACAACACGAAAACGCACCAGAGAGAGAAGGCGAATCACTCATGCGCCCATGGCTCCCACAACACGAAGACACATACCTTACAACAGAACATCTCTCACGGATAAGGCAAGGTCATGACTAGACAGAGAGTGGAGAGAACCAGGAAAGCCGCTCTCCTTGGTATAGCCCCTCACAAACCATTCTGGAAGCCAAAACGGGTGTCATCGGAAACACCTCTCGACATGATACGCTGCTCGTCGTCTGAGTATTGCACCCTCTCCGATATGTTCGAGGAGGCCCAAACAAAGCAAACTTTAAGTAGGGAAATATTCCTCCAACGGCCTCACCCCCCAGCGACCCTCGATCATCAGTACGCATTCAGGCGATCCGTGCGCCCTCCCTGTGCGTACTGCACGCACCGGTCGTAAGAATGGGCGACTGCCACCTCAGTGTGAGAGAGCACGTAAACTTACTTGTGAAGATGCATCAACAGAAGTCAAGGCGACAACCAGAAGTTCTCCTCCTCAGCGCCTCACTGAGGCCCAGCCCCACAGTGGTCCTACCCTTAACGCTGGGTGAGCTCGAGGTGGCACTCTGCGAAGTCCACTGCGTCTCCGCCTCAGGGGTCGATGAAATCCACAGTGAGAATGTCATGGCCCTGCCGGTGCACACCAGGAAAGCATTGCTGAGCCCCTACAACCAGAGCGTCGACACAGGCGGTGCCCTGCAGTGCGGAAAGAGGGTGTCACTGAGCTGCCCTCCCCACCCCGGAACCCGCAGAACTCAGATGATGATACCGCGTTTAACAACCCTGGGACGCTGTCCAGCAACCTGTGCAAGTCACTCGCACGAGTGATTTTACAATAACGATGTGACTGTGCGGAAAGCCGGTTCCAAGCGCAGCTGATTAGCTCCCACTCTCACCGCTGCGCGCTAGACTATTGGGTTTGCTTCTCCACAAAGCAGCCAGGTGCCTCTCCCAGACCTAGAAGCGGGAATTTTGGCATACGCTCACAAGTTTCACTCGCTAGATCACAGAATAATCACCACGGGCCTGAGGGAGTTCAAAGCAGATCAGCACCTTACTTGCCGGGTGACGGATTTCGTTGATGGCCGTCGCGCCTGCCATCGCCTCCACGAGAGGAAATCGACAATGACCAGGGGTGCATGTGGCGTTCCCCGTAAATCAGTCTTGGGCCCTCTTCGTGATTGCAGTGGACTCGCTGTGTGTGGAGCTGAGCGAGGCACGCGGATTGCACCACGCCTTCTTGGCTGATGGCGCCACACCCCACACAGCCTCCACAACAATGTCTCGCCACCCACACTGCAATCCTCGCTTTGTAGGAAAGGGCACTCGGGACTGGGCCGCTTCATGCAGCGGAGTGCTCCTCAAAGCGCAGTACACACCCGTCGGTGCACGGCACCGCAACCAGCTGAGACTCTCCGTTGCGCACACGCACCTGGAAGCGGATCGCCACTCCCGCCTGCTCGGTGTGGACCTCCAGTCAATGCGCGGCACTGGCGAACACGTTGCAGAGGTTATCGGCGCAGCCATGGCCCGACTGGCCACGCTGCGCGCATTCTGCTCGCACGAACGGGCGCCGGTGACGGATCTTCTCCTGTATTGCTACATGGCACGGAGCGGATCAAGGCTACTCTGCGGTGCCACCGTGTGGTGGGAGAGTGCTGGCCAGAAGCTGCGGGGGGCCCTTGAGCGCTTTCACGCCCAAGCAGCTGCAGGCCCAGCGAGTGCGGCAGCATGCGCAGACAGCAGAGACCTACTCGCGGAGGCCGATCTCGTGCCTCGCAACACCGCAGTGCTGCTGCCCCACACTCCCCACTTGCACCACTTCCGAACGACACTCGCTGGTCTCTTTGCCCGAAAGCCCCTACATATGGGCGAGTCTCCCCTTCACCTGATACACCCATGTCTGTCAAAGGCGCACAGGGGGAGATGGAATGCTCCCGCCGCCGCAGACGAATGGCAGCGACGGAAAGGAAAGACGCGGAGAGGAGGCCCGTCTCCCTCGGGCAACAACATCGCCATGAAGGGCGCCACACACTACAAATACTGCGCGCAACGTGCGCACGGATTGTCTAGCGCAGCTGTTGTGCTTTATCGCATCCACGCAAAGCATGTAGAGGTCCGCTGCGCAAGAGGATTAGTCCAAAAAGGTGCGAATAAAATGCATACCGGTCAGCCCCACAGTGCACGTGTGCAAAATGTGCGGCATCTCTCCCACCCAACAGGATGGCCTGATGAGGCAAAGATTGCCGGACGCATGACGAATAAGCCACGCATAGCATTATCGAGCCCTACAGACTCCAATGCAAAGAGACTCCACCTCACATTACGAGATGCTCCCGGCTTGCAGCGACGAAGAGCGAGACAGGGCGCCCCGCCAGGGTGCAGAATCTCAAAGTGCCCTGATCTAACAGTGGCCGACCTCCTCCTCTTCCTCCTCCTTGGGCCCATCCGGCATGCACCCAGACCACACCCGTGCTACCCGCACGACAGTCGCCACCGCCTCTGCTGTGGAGCAGCACACTGAACACGACCCTATTGGATCGAGTCGTGCAGTCCGTGCGTATTCACATCTGGTGCCGTCCTCACAGCTCCCGTTCGATGAAAACACAGAAAAAGACAAGACGTCCGCGTGAGATGCATGGCCTAATTCGACGTCTGAGGACTGGTCCTCGAAGACCAGGACTTCGCCCTAGTACAGCAGGGCCGTAGGCAAATTCTGGTTGAATACGTCTACTTGCTGCCATGTTGACAGCTAACAATGGAGATGAGCCGATCACAAACCTGAAATACCCGCGATAGAGCAGAGAAATTCTTCAGTTGAGTGTCTCCAGTGAGCTCATGGGATTGAGGCAGGGAGGACTAGATGAGCAAACAAAGGGAGGTGTGCTGTTAGCTGCTCCTGCGCAAAATCCATCGCATCGTGCGCGAGCTTCGACTCCACAGTAATGCCAGTGAAAGTGGAAACAAAAATGTAATCATAGCACCCGGGTGGAATGGGAACGTTCTCTCTGTAGAGGGCTGTAATGACGGGCTCACCGCACTCCGCACTGATGCCGTTAGTTGGCTGAAGCACCTGCCCGCGCTTCAAGCACAGCGCCTCCAGCTCTGCTGTAGCAGCAACCGCCTTTTTCCCAGCGCACGTACCTGCCATAACGCTCGAGAGGAGAGGCGAACATACGCCCACAAGGCCCTCCATCTCCTGACATTGGGGTGGCAGAACTCCGCCTGAGCGAACCAGAAGGTGGATGCGCGGCGTGAGGTCAGGGGAGAGATCGCTTGCTGTGTTGCTTTCGTCCATTTCTTCCGCTGGCCACTGCAGGCGCAACATGACTTCTTGTGAAACTGATGTGTCGAGCGGCTTTGCCACTTTCCACCAGCCCTCTTCCGTCTCCGGTATCAGCTCCAGACTGCTGTAGGTAGTCGCGGTATCTCGGCGGAAAAACGCTTGCAGCTCGCGGACGGGCATTTTTGACTTCTTGGCGCCGCCGAAGTGAATCCCCAGCACCTCCTGCATCTCACCGATGCGCTGTGCCACTCTCGCTACGACGCACATGTTGAAGGTCTTGGCAGCAGCGCTGCCCCCTCCATGGACTTCGTCGAAGTGACAGCAGGCAAACGGCTTGACAACAACAACGGAATTCACTACTTCTCTCAGTCCGCCGCTGTGAGACGTCAACATGGTATATGGAATGGAACCAGGGGCAAAGAAGAAGCTGCCGGCAAAACAGACGTGACGGCAACCCCATTGCTGCGTGTAGCTATTCACATCTCCCCACACCTGCCGACAGAGTACGTAGACAAGACTACTCTGAAACTCAGTGCTCCAGCTCCTCACACGCTCAAAGTCGACATTCACAACGAGGACGCGGCCAACCACGCCATGCGCATTGCTGGCGCGCTGTCCTGTGACATCCCACGCTGCAAATCCGACCACCAGCGGCAACTTGCAGAGATGATGTGTAGAAACCGGTATGGAATCCGTAACGGCGATGCACTGCTGCGACGCCTTAACCAACAATGAGGCCATATTCACGTAGGCAACTGCATGCAGCTGCACGGAGGCACTACGGCTGACAAAGGTGATCCCCCTTGAGCCGGTCGCTCTGAACCCGTCAGGGAGCAACTTCAAATGCCTTGCACTGGTGTCTTGCAGGCACCAAACGTCAGTGTTGAGGTCCTCGACGATGCGCTGCACCACAGTCTTCCAATCTTTTACTGCCCCATGAAAGCTCAGCTTGTGTGTGGCTACGTGAAATGGCACAATGGACGGCGGCGCTGCCATGATATTCAGCGGGGGAAAGGAAGGCAAAATGAGGATAATTCCTGCGCGTGTACTCTCTGGTGCAAAAGCGCCGTGGAAGAGAAAAATGGAGCGACACCCGGAGCCCCAGGAGAACGACCAACACACCGAGAGGGGAAAAGTGCTGGTGGAGGGGTCTGGTGGCTCACGAGGACCCCTAGGAAATCCTGCACAGGGGTGATCAAAAGAGAATATGCAAGGACAAGGGAACAGGGTAAAGTGGTGGTACCAGAGTTGTTGAAAATGGGAATTATCACGCGAGAAAAGAGAAAAACATCGCGAGGCCAGCAACTCTAGAGTGGTGACTCTTCACAATACTTCGTCAGGGCTCATTGCAGGAAAAGAGCTTGAGATTTACGCTCCACTCCAGCCTCGGTTCTGAGGCTGCGCGTCTGCGCGTCTGTGCGTTTGCTTGTATCCCTTTCTGCAGCTGTTTCTTCCACTGAAATGCGGTCATGTGAAGCTTGTTCACGTGCCCTGCCCCTGCCATGTTATGTCAGTCGATGTAGGGCACTGTATTGCTTGCGGGCAGGATGGGTACAGCACAGAAAAAAAGTGTGCAGCCTCATCGCATATGAGCCTACAGATGTGATACGCTTCGGTTGAGGTACGTGCCAAGTAGTCGCAAGGGCGTAAGCAGCACACACAGTCGTTTGCTTGCCTACAGCACGATGCAAGAAAAGGAGAGAGTGAAATGCACAGATGAGTATCCTCCCCTCCCCTCAATCCCAGAGCGGTAGAGCTGGTGGGATCGCAGAATCTGTGTGGGTGCGTGAGCCAGCTGTGTGTAAAGTTCTCTCGCTTCGCTGACATTATTGTCGTGGGAGACGAGGTCGACGCTCAGGTGAATACGTCCACCGAGTCAATCGAAAATAAGGAAACGCACTAGAGTACAGTGCATTTGCGATGCTTTCGGCTTTTAGCACCGCCGGTGCCCCTTTCTTCTGGCATCTCATCAGACCCTGACACCCTGCAGGAACGACTCGCTGAGCGAGTTGCGAGATCACCTGCGTGTTCAACCCTGTACTGGCAGCGGCGACGTCCTCTGGGGAATCGCCAGGGACGAGTACAATGCAACCACGTATGGGGCATACTAGGCGCTGGAATACGTCCTCCGCCCTGTGGTGCTCCTTGGCGGCAGTAACTTCCAGAAGAGGGGCCCCAATTGGGGCTGCGAGATGCACGCCCTTCCCTGGGCAGAGGACCCGCTGGGCCGCCTGATCGACGTTGTTTGCCGCCACAACGCATCGTATCGGCCGACTGACGCGGGTTTGTTTAAGGCTCCGGTAGGCACCACGAATATGATGAAAGCTCTCAATATTCGTGATGGTGTACACCAAAATGTGCTCTTGTCGCTTCCTCAAGTACTGACCTCGCATCGCCTCGACCGCATCGTGCCCTGCAATGTCCGCAACTGTCAGGACCACTGGCGGACCGTCCACTGGTGTTACTCTGTAGCCACTACATTCAATAGTGGCATCGAGCTGGTCAATCAAGTGACCCTGGAGATACTGAGCAGTGACACAGCCTTTGCTGGCACTACCGCCAAGCGCCACTACCGGAACAGTAGCCAAGTGTGTGCCTGATTCTCGTTAACGAACGCCAAAAAGCGATGTAAAACATGGAGCGGGAGCGGGGGTCAAGAGAAAAGCAAGGAGGTAGGGGTGGTGAGGGAGACCAACGCGGTACAGGACGGCGTCCCTTTCTTTGCACTGTGGCGGTACATTCGACCACCAGGGTGGGCTCAACTCCGTGAGCCTTCAGTGATGGGTGCTTCGTTCATATATTCCCCCTTCACCACCCATGTTGATGTGCAGTGCAAACTGTGATGATCACATACAGGCACCACTAGATTCGCCTCTGCTTTGCCTTCCGCAGTCGTTACGCTACCCTGACGACAGGAAACACATCAGCATGGTATCGCACGGCCCTGCAGCCCACTCTGTGAGAGAAGCCAGGTAGCCTCGTCTCCCCATAGCCCTACCAAGGTCGAGCCACTTCTCGTGTTCACAGGCACCAGTGCCGACCTTGTAGGGAGGCCAGGGTAATGTACCGCTCCTGGTGCCGGACATAAGGACGTGAACGGCCTTGCGTCGGGGCGACCTGCGACAGTACAGAGACCTTTGTACCACCCATGGGATGAGCAGAGCGTCAGGGCGACTCGAGCGTGTCTCGACCGGCTTGGTGGGAGCGGCTGTAAAGCGAGCCTCAAAACGTGTTGGATAGGGTTTGTGCCAGGGTCAATGTTCTGCTGACTGAGTCGGCGCACTGCTGTAACGCGCGTGTGCCTAATGACTCTGCTTCGCACCAGTCGATGAGCGTGTGACAGACCAGAGCAAAAGTGAAGTTTGAATTCATATTGTATGACAGTAAACGAGCACCTTGAGAAAGCGAAATAGAATCCTGCAGATTGTGGGCGGTGGAGGACAGAGCAGCGGCTCCTTTTTGAACCTCCGCGCGACACACTAAAGGTGCAGCTGTTGAGTGATAAAAAAGACGAGACGAGGTGTTGCACAAGGACAACGCCTCGATAGAAAAAAAAAAGATAAAATGACGGAGATAGAAAAGCAGCCGCCTGTGCGAAGATCCCTGCGTACTTGCTCTCGCAACGCACAGGCACACACAAGTACGCGGGGCCCTCGTTCTTCTCTAGCTCCCTCATTTCCCAATCTCCAGCTTAGATGAGTTTTATAACAGCATCGTTGATAACGCTGTATGAAGCCAGCAAGGGGGGGGGGGCATAGCTGTTGAAGGAACGAAAGGGAGGTAGCACGTCCACGCAGCAGCGGCGGCGAGCAGCACATAGAAAGAAAAAAAAAAGCCTTGCCATCACGCAACAAGACCCGTGACTTGCCCTTCTCAGCTAAAGCGGCTGCATATTGAGCTTGCAAGTTCGTTTCTCTGGCCGGTTAACCAACTGAGGTCGCTAATCTGACTGCATGCGGTCAAGGCATATACACCATCTAGCGTGGCGCTTTGGTGAGCTTGTAAAACACGTACGCTGAAGGCACTCCCAATATATTCACCACCATACACACGATCAACGGTACGGCAATGCATATCGCGCCATCGCAGGTGCCATCATTCCTGTGCCCCTGCTTTGCCCCGTAATTATCATAGATCGGGCCGAAGAGCGCCATATTGAAGATGAAGGGTGAAATCATGCCGGCCGTGTACAGAAAACTGTAGTGCTTGCCGCTGTTCGAGGTGAAGATGGACGTGGCAATGAGCACCGTACACCCCCACGAGAAACCAACGGCAAGGCCAACCACAAAAAATGGCACAAACAGAAAACGCGCTGGGCAGATGAGGAACAGCGGTAGTCCAATGATGTTTAGGATCGGGGCGACCAAGAGCATCAAGGACTCGCTGACTTGGCGACGTGCCAACTGCGGGTACAGAGCGCCGACAAGGATACGACCCAGTGCACTCGCCACGCCGTAGATAGACACAAAAACACTGTTGATAGTGAGAGAGAAAGACCCGTGTGACATTGCTTGGTAGATATGGCTGCTGTTCGTCGACACCACCGTCATTGCACTCCACGCCCCAAAGCAGACGAACCACAGCAACCACAGTTCAATGTGCTTTACGTTTTCCCACAAGGATTTATCGTTTAGCACAGTATATCCCTCCTGGGTGTCGCCACACGCGACGCCAAGTTCCGCCTGTGGTAACGTGGGCACGTCTTTGTAACACATCTCTGGGCTCGTTAGCTCATCCTTCCGCAGAACAGTAAGCTCCACCTCAGCCGGCAATACGACACATCTGCTGAGATCATCTCTGTCACCGGACCTTCGACCGTCCTCGTTGTCCATTGAGGCGCCGATGCTCATCTTATCTGCAGCCTTCGAGGAGGAACCTATGGAAGGCCCAAAGGCTGACAGCCTGTCGTTAGCGTCACCCATGCCCTCATCGCCCGCACCACGGCGTCGGTTCACTTCGTAGTTCGGTGTGGTGAAGATCATGGAAATGAAGGAGGCGGTGAGGCAAATCGTGATAACGCCAATAGAAACACGCACTGCAGTACTCAAGGGATTGACGTAGTTTTCTACGAGCGAGGTGAGCAAGACAAAGGTGACGCTGCAGCAGAGGATGCCGGTGCCGATGTTGAAGGGGAACGCAAACATGCGCGGCTCGCCGCCGCCGCGAGCGATAGTGTCGGCATCCTCGACGTTGATACCAACGCATTCCGTGTCAGGCGTCGGAAAATGCACATACAAAATGCCTAACAGTCCTGTAAAAGTGGAGTAAAGCAACAGAAAAATGAAGAAGGGTGCAAGGCTTTCAGAGGCCTTTTCAAAGAAGGCGACGTAGAGCTGCGCTACTAGGGAGCTCCCAAGGCCCATGAAGGTCTTCTGAATCAGGATCACACGCCCTTTGTAGCAAGAAAAGGACTTCAGGTTGGTGAGTACGCTCCCTGTTTCGTAGAAGCTTGCGGAGAACTGTGATAGACCGAAGAAGATCGCCATGACAACCGGGCTGTGGGTAAGCACATTGGTGAAAATCAAGTACATCCCTGCCCATCCCGTCGTATTGAGCAATGTCCCGACGAGCAAGATGGCAGTTGGACCTTTGTAGTCATACAAGAAGCCAGTCGGCATAGAAAAGTAGCTCAGGAAAACGCCGACAGTAGAGACGGCGTCGATCTGAAACTGGCTGTACCTGAACCCCTCGCCCTTCAAGTAGGGACTGAGGATAGCGAAGGAGAAACAGGCGCCATTGTTCACACAGATGAGAATGCCGATGCAAAACTGGCAGAACCACGCCTTCTCCAAGGTGTACTCAAAGAGACCGACACGGTAGGTACGGCCCGGGAGAAGGCCAGTCTCGCCGTTTGCCATGAGTGTTGCAGGATGTACCGCGGGTGCTGAGGGGTGAGAGTGGGAGAACGCAACGAGACGCTAGAGAAATCGCGTCCGAGGGGGGCTGTACGAGAAGTCAACACCGAGTGAGACACATAAGCGGAGGCGCAGAGGGAGAGGGAGGGAGGGAGGGAGGGAGAGGGAGACGATGTTCTTGTTGGTGGCGCGGAGGGTGCTCAGAAAAGAACAAGAGAGGAATAGTCAAGACGACGACATTGGATTGTTCGGGTCCTGTCTTCTGGTTAGACAAGCGAAGTAGCTCACATGATGCCTTGATCCCAACGACGGGGAAACAGAGATGACTGGGGGTGGAGTACTCTGGTCATGCAACCGCCCAAAAAAGGCTTCATTCAGAATATTAGGTCGCTCAGGTCGTTGCGTCAAAATGGACCAGATGTAGCGAGGAGAAGGAAAAGAAAAAAATAGGACGCTGAGTGGAAGTGGAGACGAGGCATTTCTCTGACTGGTGAGCCCCCCCCCCACGTGTAAATTGTCACTTCCACCTGCTTTTCTGTCTTCCCAGCGACGTCCGCGAGCACCGCTGTACCCCTTTTATATATTTCCTGTACTTCTCCTCACTGTAGGACAGAGACTGCGTACAGTCAAAACTACGGTGGTTCGGTGCAGCAGCACGTGCACATGCAGACACGCCCAGGGGTTACCGACTACACACACTACATCGTGAAACAAACGGGAAAAAAAAACATCGAGAAGCCACCACAGAAGGCGGTAGTCGTACTTTACATTTAGCGCTGAGATACGGTGTGGAGACGGTGCAGCGGGTGACGACAGCGGAAGACGCCCACGCAGACTTCTGCTGCGAATGGAAGGGAAGAGGAGGGGAGGAGGGAGACAGGGGAGCCACAGGAAAAACGCCTGCCCTCTTCTTTTGCTGCTTACGCGAGGCCAACGCACAGAAGGAAAAAAAAAACGAAAAGAAAAATGCTTCACGAGATGGGGGAGGAGGCCTAAACCGGCTGCGCCAGGCTCCAATCGTGACCGCGTAACACAAAACTACGCGGTACACATGTCCAGAGCCACGTCGGAGACAGAGAGTGTGCTCGCCTCATTTGGCTGCCCTGCGTTGTGTGCCGGCATGCGTGGATGTTGAACTACCGGCTTGTGATACGCCCAGCCAACACACATTATGCCGTCACCTAGCTGCGCTGTGTGTGCCTCGTCAGTTGTGCACCATCGCACGTTTATCTCTATTGCACCACCTTCGTGCACGACGCTGAGTTGGGAGTCCACCACGCCGTAAGGCTGGCCACTACACAGCTCAACCTGCACCTCTGTTGTGATACCAGGCGCGACGAACTGATGTGGATAGGACACGGACAGGAAAGGCCGCATCACCGCCCCCACGCGAACACGGTAGCGACATGGGACCGTCGAGATGTTGGTCAATCTCACTGTCGCCAAGTACCTGCGCTCAGGAAGCACCTTGCCAAAGTTCACTTGTCTCGGCTGCGCCTCCAGCAGTGGAGTGTGGAATCGTGAAGAGGCGTTGGTGCCGGTGAGCTCGCCCACCGCAGGGTAATACGAGCGCATCAAAGGCGCTCTCGACGGCGGCGAAGAGAACGTCTTCTTCGGCGCCGCTACTGGTATTGTCGGTGACGATGCCACTGCAGCGCTGGACGTGGCAGCATCGGCTGACGGACTCGCTGTGTGCGCTCGTACTGTCGGTATAATGCTCACATCCTCTGTTGTCGAGTTGTTCAGAGAGAACTGCACCACCTGCGGGCAAAGCGCAGACGACCAGTAGTTCAGCGAGCCACCGCGCCGGTCTGATGTGGCAG
The DNA here is from genome assembly GCF_000755165.1 of Leishmania panamensis. NCBI lineage: Eukaryota > Euglenozoa > Kinetoplastea > Trypanosomatida > Trypanosomatidae > Leishmania > Leishmania panamensis. The sequence goes on along the minus strand of NC_025856.1, from coordinate 563,967 downwards.
GCAACCGGCTCACGCGGTGAGGGTCCGTGGGTCTCGCTAATGGCGCCTGCTCATCTCCTTGCGTCACGGTCGAGGAAAGTGGGGCAGCGTCCAATGGCTCAGCTGTCTGGGTCACTGCTACCTTGGCTGCAGTGTTGTCCTCTTCGTCATCGGCGGCAGCGGTGCCCCACACGACACTAGTCGGCGTGAGACTACCGGCACTACACCAAGCCGGTGCCGAGGAAGCCTCACGAGAAGGCAGCAGCAGCACGCAATCCTGCACCACAGAGGTCTCTGCCGGTGCGTTCTCTGCTCCCGCTGCAGTGAGAGGCGCGAAGTTCTGTCCTGCACGCGAAGCACCAATGAGTCTGAAGGCGCGCTCCTCCGGCGCGCCCTCCCGGGGGGCCCCCTTTGATAGTGTTGAGGAGTAGTGAGGGACCCAGTTGCTGCTGTGTTGTTGCCACCACGACGTCCATTCCATCCATGATGCGGCATCCAGTACCACGAATTGCGTGCCGTTTTCTTGCAGTGCAATACAGCGTACCTGCAGCGGCGCATGTACAGCAGGATGCGAGAGAGCCAGCCCGCTGTAGGGAGAGGCGGCAGTACTGGCGGACATGCGTGAAGGTTCCCTGAGGGGGAGCAGTGGCGCCACTTGCAGGTGAAGGGGGACAGCGTGCTCTACGGTTGGCACCGTTGCCAACTTGTCGTCCTCCCCAGTGACGATGCGGCGAAAGCTGGGGCTTGCATACTCCGGCACCACTACCGCCTCCGCCATCTTCTTTGATCTCCGGTAGTGCTGCGGCAGCACCAACTGACGATTTTGCGGCGCCCCACCGCTCTCTACCTCTTCATAGCACCGCCCGAACGGCGAGACGCGGTACACGTGGTCCGTACCCACACGTCCGTAGACGCCACCGTAGGCACAATCCACGGCAAAAACGCCGGTGCGGCTGCTCTGCTCCTCGTGCTCGGTGGGCAAATCGTAGCCTTGCGGGAGGACAACGATGCTGCCGCTGTTCATTGCCACATCAGCGGCCACCCGCATGCCCTCTGCCCCTCCGTCCCTCACAAAGAGAGAGAAGGAGTTTGTGCGCGGTAGGTAGGCAAACCGGGAGCATTCGTTTTCATCAATCGCTACAGCAATTTCATGAGCCGTGGCATCGCAGAACACTGTTGGAACCCCCGCAAACCTCCATGACCACTTGTCACCCTTCTCTCCCTGTTCCACTGATACGCCCTCGCCAAAGCGGACGCAACAAACGCGGCCTCGGCTGGAGGGGGTGGAACTCGCTTGCTCAACGTCGTCGGTACCGTCATGCTCTACCATCTCCAACTGCACTCCGTCTTCCCGTGCAATTGCAGTCACTGCCGGCGCAGTGACTGTAGTTACGCGCCCCCGCTGCAGCCTATGCACGACACGTCCGCTTTCGCTGCCCTCGTAGAGGATAAAGCGACCGTCGGGGAAAACGAGCAGCCGACACTCACCAGAGACCGTAAGATATGTGCCATCCGTATAGAGGAGCAGGCGCACGCCGCACGCGAGATCGGGTGAGTGCACCTCCACCACGCCGTCAAGATAGACGCGAATCCCTTGCAGATGTGTCAGGGCTGTCGCACTCAGCCTGTCATTGTTCCACATGTGCACAAAGAGGAGTCTGCGCCGCGTAAGGTGCACACTGTGTTGGCTGGGTGTCAGGCACCGGAAGTAGACCCCTGGAACCCCGGCCTTCGACACCGTAGTCGTCATGACGCAGTCGTGCAGAGGGAAGCAGACGTGTACCCGCATGATTGTCCGCACTGCGGCGCTCTCCCTATCGCCGTCCTGAGGGTGCGGCGAAGGCGGAGGTGGTGGTAGCGCCGCCAGCAAGGTCTCGGTGATTTGCTCCAAAGTGAGCTGAGTCGCAGGTGTCGCCTTATCACGCGACTTTGGGGCCTTTCCAACACGTCTGAACTGGGCCTCGTATTGAGCGAGAGCAGCGTCCTTGGCGGCTGCGACGACTGCAGTGTAGGCAGCCTGGGCAAAGGCCTGTGTGTTGTCGGCGACCACCTCCGTCATGACACGAAGCTGGTGTCCTACTGACAAAAACCCAAGGACTGCCGATGCGACGAGCGGCTCTGGCAGTGGCGTGTTTCCGCGTGAGTCTGTGGCAGTGACTTTCGTAGTGCCATCATGGGCTAATGACGGACACTCCAGCATGAACCCGGCTTGAAGGTGAATGCGAGCGTCAATGATAGCGCATCGCACCTGTGCACTATTCGCAGCGGTTCGCGCCACCTCAACGACAGTGCCGTCGACAGCACGCATCCACTGCGTCTCTGTGACTACAGCGCGGCATGGCGCAGCGCAACCCAACAGCTCTTGCACAGGAGGCCGAGCGTGGGAGAGTCGCACCTGTTCCAGCACACGCCGTCGGCGCAAGTGCTGTCCCACGATACCTACATGGTCCACTGTTGGGCGCGGAGGGGGCGGCTCACGGCTGACTGGGGGTTCCAGCTCAGTGGCCGCATCCTCCGCAGCGCTATTACTCTCGCCGCGACTCGAGTCTGACGCCGTCTCCTCAGACGACGAGTCTGACTCCTCATCCTCCTCTGTGTCGTCGCTGAGGGACGACGGTGCGTAGTGACGCCCCTCCGATGCAAGGAAGTCCTCCTCACGAAAGAAGCGGGGAAAGGTGGTGGGGCAGTCGAGGAGGTGCGCATTGTGTTGGGTGCGCGGTGCGCCGCTGGTGCCGGGGTGCCGGTGCAGACAGTACAGAGCGGTTCTCTCCCAGGTTCGCAGAGCAGTGTGCCACCCATGTTGGTCGCGCGCCACGAGCGCGTCGTACATCCAGTGTAACGCGTCTCCATCTCCGCTGGTCGTGACGAGTGCTGTAGAGACGCTCGGCAACACAGCTGATCCGACTTCTGCCGTGACGGTGTGAGCGAGAGCTTCCTCAACGGAGTCAGCAGGGATGGCGGGGGCCGCTAAGGCGCAGATGGGCGTTGCACCGCAGATCGCAGCCCCCTTGTCCCGGTAGCCCACTGTGATACTGTCCTTTGGAGGACGCAAAGACGCACCAGAGGACACCGCGACTGCCACGCGACACTTGGCCCACGCGTCCGCGGTGTCCTCGCCAAGTTGCGCTGCAGACGTGTCGGCGGAGGTGCGCAGCGTGGATGAGCCGTGCGACGAGGTGACTTGACACATGCACCCCTGAAGGCACGCCTGCACCGCCTCCCCCGCGGCAAGAGCGCTGTCAGTACTCCTATGAGAGACGCTACCGATCCAGCGCTGCATGTACGCTCTGTACTCAAACTGTTCTGCGGCGACTTGAGCCATGGTGCAGGGGTGCGGCGCCGTGGTGGGGGGTTCAGCTGAGGTCGACAATGGAATGCTGCCCTCACGCCCGCCAGGGGAGGTGTTCTTGCCTCTGCTGGGGCGTTGCTCTGCAGCCGCTGCAGCAGGCATGGAATCCTCAACTATCACTGCAGACAGCGCCGCTTCGGAGTCGAGTAAAGGTGTGTAGTCGGGCACCGGCACAAGAAAGCGTTTAGCTCGCCAGGCGTCGTACCGCACCCAGGAGGAGAAGATGCGCAGCAGAAGCGCTTCTAGAGTAGACAAAAACTGCGCCGCCGGGACGGAAGGACGAAAGACAGCCGGGGATTGTGGGCTGGCGCCTGCGCCGTTCGCACCCTCCGTCGGATACGACACATGTTGCAGGAGAACATCCTGAAAGGCGCTGCCGTGTGGTTGTGCAAGGGCAGCTCGGCCAAGAGCTCCCAGAACATCTTCCGCACTACCGCCAGGCGTAGCAGAGAGGTTTTGCTGTTTGCCTGCGGAAGAAAGCGAGGAGACAGCTGCACCCGTCCGTGGGCCACGCCCCTTCACTCGGTCATTCGGGGCGTTTGTCCCTGTGCTGACACTGCTGCTGTTGTGTCTACCGGTGGCAGAGGCGGAGACCAACTCGCGCACGCTGCACTGCGATTCCAGCAGCACTACTGCCGCCAAGCTGTCCACGTTTTCTGCCAGTCGGGCTACGGCAGTGGACGAGAGAGGAACGTTCACCACACACACGGCCGGTGGAAGACGTCCACCGGATCTGAAGTGGCTATCGCTGCTCTCGACAGATGCGTCATCGTCATCCTCCGAATCGAAACCGTCCTGCAGGTCTGCCTGTGCGACAGCCAGCGCCTCTTCAGCTGACAGGCCGTCCTCAATGTAGTCTGCCTGAAGGGCGGACAGTTGTGTTACCTTCGCCTGCAGCGCCGCCTGCTCTGCCTCTCGGCGTGTTGCGGCAATCTTGGCTAGTGCGCTCTGCACGAGCGCGCTAATGCGGTCCTGCGGCGGGGATGCCCCAGAGTGTAATGCGGCGTCAGTCGCTGAAGTTTTCTTAGCTTCGTTCGGCGTCTCCATCGGGTTAGCGAGGGTGGAGAGGTCCACGACATAGTAGTCACCCTTTCTGAAGCGGGGCTGGAGAAGATGGGCGACGGTTGGCGCGTCGAGGTTGTTTGGAGTGTGCGAGTTGAGGAGGAAGACGATTGGGCGAAAATGCTTCTCCGATGGGACCTCATCGCTACTGGACGCAGCTGCATCCATCGCCCCCGCCTCTGCTGAGTCGCTCAGCCCCTCTGCTGTCGACCTGGTGGCCATGCCGCCGCCTGTCGCGCTGTGCGCTGTGATTTGACGTCGAGGTCGGTTTGCGTGACAAGCGCAGTAGCGATGCCCAACTTTCCAAGCAAAAAGGGGGTGAAAAATACGACGACTCGCAAAGTCTGAGGCTAAGAAACCGGGTAAGCACCGGGAAAGGGTAGGAAACACTCTGATCTGCAGACGCACGCGTGTACGAATGTGTGCTTCCGCTCCTCCTGAGGCGTGGGAAGCACCAAGCTTGAATAGCTGGTGGGTTAAGGTCCTTATTTTTCCCCGACTCTTTTTCAGATTGAAGGGTGGCGCCTGTGGTGGTGGTGTGGAGGGGGGAGGGCTACGGAGCAAAGGTCGCTCTAAAACAACCAGTTAAAAACAGCGGTGAGCCACAGCGACGGAAGAAAGCAGCAGAGAATGAAAAGAGGTGCGCATCAAGTTGCACCCAGACGTACGGGCGCACGTTACTTCAGCTCCATCGATCCAAGACCAGGGGCGTGTTCAAATTGCCCAGAGTAATTTGGCGGCACCCTCAGAAGAGGGGAGCATGCAAATCGTGATTCTGTTAGCTGCGCTCGACTCCCTTGAGCAACCATTATCTTTCATGGGCTGAGTGGGCTGTCAAGCGGAGCCGAGGAGACAAAGTTTGGGAGTTCAGCCAGCCACACATGCCGTGGCAGGCAAGACTTGGACGATCGACCAGAATAGAGAAGGACTACGAAGACAAGTAAGAGCAACAAAGGGTTATCACATCGTAGAATGCAGAAGAGAGAAATTGGCCCTCCCAGTCACGTCTTTTTATCAACGGAATGCGGCTTGCCTCAAGATAAACCAAGAGAAAGGCAACAAGCAAGGAAGATAAGTGAATAAACAGAGGGGGAGGGGATAAAGGTGCTGTGCTTGCTGCCCTTTCTCCCTCCTGGATGACACCTCTTCCGCTCCGTCAAGGCACCGATAGGGTGATGTAGGCGCGTATGCACCTACTCAGCTTCTGAAAGTGACGCATCTTCATCGGTGCTATGCTGCCTCGGGCAATTTCTCACAGCGCCGCGAGCGACAAACATCGACCACGTTGGACGCGACCTTCCAGTGAGGCTGTTGAGTCTATAGCTCTCCTTCAAAAGAGGAGACGGTAGACGTGAGAAAAAGAAGCGTTGCCGCCATTCCAGCCGCCGCGTAGGCTACATTGTGTGTGCGGGCGCGCACCAGAATGTATGTCATCAGAGGGACGCTGATGTAGCGCACTGGGTACTTGTGCCCCGTGAAACGTGCCGCCGTGCAGATGCGCAGCGGAGCCGCAAACATCTTCACCAGCAGCGTCATGTGATCGAGCAGCGTCGTGACCTTCGGTGCGACACCGGAGACGCCTCCAAACGCATCCTCAACGGCCCTCGCGGCGAGCGACGTGAGGACGCCGCCGGGAAGGTCCACCAAAACCAGCGATGCAGGATAAAAGACGATGGGCCCGTGATCAGCAGCGTATGGAACGACAGAGCAGCCTACCAGCATTACTAGTGCGGCAATGACCGTCAACCTTTCCTCTCCGTTACCGGCCAGTAGCACATTCGGTGTCCACTGCTGTACCATACGCTTTGCCACCTCCACGACACGTGGCATCAGAATCACTTGAAGCACCAGATGAAAACACAACTGTGCACCCGTGAAGAAGTACGGCAGGCCGTAGGCGGGCCCCACAAGGGGGTACATCACCTGATTCACCGAAGCAGCCAATATCACGGCAATGAGAGCCGCCATGGCACTGTACACAACTGTCGGCGCTCGGGTCAGACAGGGGAGCCACTGAACGTACTCCTGACTGGCTCGCGCGGTCACCACGACGGTGCGACTGCCAAACAGGAAGCGTGCGAGCACCAGTGCCGCAGAGAGCGCCTCTACCCCGATGAACAGGCGTGCCACATGTACTGCATTCTGCATGGCATCACCTGCAATTCCGCTAAGCACCATGCCGGCCATCATACCGTACCGGGCAGCTGCTCTAACATCAGTGGTCGACATGTGCAGCGCGCTCGCGGTAGCGCCAAAGAGTATCTTGTTGTGTCGGAAGACGCCGTTCAAAAAATTAGAGGCAAAAAAGAGCGACAGTGAGCGCTGCGACAGACTCAGTGCTACGATGGCCGTGCTGACAGTGGTGCACATTAGCGTGAAGAAGAGTAGCGCGGAAGCACTCACGTGCAGCGTGAGTTGCTCAGCCACAAGTGTTGTGATGAGCTGCGGAACCATAAAGCACAGCTGGTAGGCAGCAAGGTGGACACCAGAGGGGAATGGCACATGCGCGGCCTGCGCCACCACCATTGGCACACCTGACACACACACCACGCCGTCGAGGAAGGCGGCCGCAATGATGAGCAACTTGTCAGTCGCCGGCGGTGAAGCAGCAGCTTGCCCTTTCAGAGCAGCACTAGTGCCTTTGGTTGGCATTCTATCTTAATGCAAAAATCTTGCCTGTTTCCACGAGACGTAGGATAGGGAGGGGTGAGCAACGGTATCCTACTCTTTTGCTCTCACAGGAACGGCTCTGCACCAGTGATTCCTACAGAGAGCCGCAAGTAAGATGTAGGTATTTCGAAATCGCATCCATGCAAACCGCGAAGCTTGATGAGCCTAAAGGATGTTCGGCTCCACGGGAGGGGTGAAAAGCAAGGGAAGAGAAAGAAGAAGGCAGGAGTAGAGTTTACTTCTTAATAACAGCGGCTGGCACTACAACGCCCCCGAGGGAGAGAGAGAGATCATTAGCAACTTGGTTACATGCGGGCGAGTGCTCTGTTGTCGCTACACTCGCTGGTGTCGTCCGCCTTCCCTGTCGCTTACCGGGAAAGCAAGCGCCTACGTGTCATGCCAGTTGCTCAGAAGGGATACAGAATTGGCCTTCGAGAACGCTCCTTTTCTATGTCTCCTCTTTGAGTGTGTTGGCGCCCGCGAATCTTCGCGGAACAGACGGTGCACTCTTTTCTGCATGTTGGGTGGTGATGAACTCGGCATTCGGTTCTCCACCGCTCCCCCTAAGACATAAGAGAAACGAAAAGGCCTGGTGGATGAAATGTACATAACTGCAGTCCCCATCGCCGGGGGGGAAGACAAAGAAAAAGCGACCAGAGAGAAGTGTCACCGCTCAAGCACACCCCCACAGTGTAGCCGAGTTGCCTTCTTCACTGCTGTGGTGACAAGAGTATGGCGCGCACGAGCATTCTGCCCAATGGGAGTTCCAGTCTCTTTCTCGCCTTTCACACCGGAAGCACTTTCTTCTTGAGGATCTTCTCCGCCTGGGACAAGGCAAAGACGACGGCGTCGTCGTCCTCGACGATTCGCATCAACTCCGCAATGCGTGGCAGACATGCCCGCAACGTGAGGCGCGCGGTTGGCCACTCTGCCAAGTTGTAAATGAGCCGCAGCATGTGGGTGAGAACGTCGCGCTCATCTTCGCTGGCCATCTCGCGAACAAGCTGCTCCGGGTAGCCCACTTCTGTGGCCTGTATCTTCGCCGCCTCCAGCACAGTGATTTGGGCAGCAGCACTATACACAGCGACTCGCAGGGTCAAGTTAGGGTTGGGCAAATGTGGAAAAAGGATGGCAAGTGTGCCACAGGCCACGGCATCGCGCCTCCCTTGTGCGTACTCGGCAATCAAAGAAGCGACCTCAGCCGCCTCTGCGACAAGCGCTAACGCATCGGTGTTGGCGATTGCCTCAGTGAGCGTTACCACACCGCCGAGCTTGAGGAACTCCACGTGCGCCTCCTTGACCTGAAAAACCTGCCGCATCGCAGAGCAGGCCAAAGTCTGCGCGGAGATGTTTGTCGATTGAGTGAGGCCAATCAGCACAGAAATGAGCCCCCCTTGCACCAACGCAGCAGTCACCGCGAATGAGTTTTGCCACATATGGCACGCCAAAACAACCCGAAGACCCGCAACAACCACTTCATCCCTCTCGTCCCGCAGAGAAGCGAGAATAGCTCCAAGATGTGGGAGCGGCGACGTCTGCTTCCCTGTAGATAGGGAAAAGGGTGCGTCTTCGGTGAAATCTCCTTTGAGCAACAGACGTTGAGTCTGGAGCTCGCGCACGAGTAGCTCTAGTGCCATTCCAGCCCGCTCACGCAAGGCGGTACTTTCGTCCTTCTCAAGGGTCGAGAGAAGGATGGGCAGCATGTCATATGCGAGGCTTTGCACGCAGTGCTCACGCTTCTCCTTGTAGAGCTCCACGAGGTGCTCCACCGCCTGCAGGCGCACATCGATGCGCTCGTCAAGCAGCCACCGGCGGATCTTGACGTATAGAAACTCCCCGTAGGCTTTGCTAAAGGCAGTGGGGCTCATGTACGAGACATCAGGCCGCACTGCATGAAGCTGAATGCAGTGCTGATGCGCGCTGTATGGACTATCATGGCGCACCGGGGATTTGTTGGGTGCGAGGCCCTGATGCCGACGAATAACGCTCCACATGAAGTGAGAGAAACAAGGTGGAACTCAAAGTTGCTTTGCTGGTGATCCACTAGGGCAACAGGAAAAGTGTAATAATGGCACAGAGCGTCGTCCTTCTCTCGCTCAAATCTTTTTGCCACCCTTCCTCTTCTTGTGCGTGATGTCGTCTCGTTTCCCTAAGAGGGATGTGCGTACGGCAGGAAGCGAAGCCGAGGAGGAGTCGAGGCGCAGCCAAGCTTCAGATGGACCAAACAGAGATGTAGAGACACGAAACAAGCGAACACAATGTGTAGGCACACCGCAATGCACTCCTCAGCACCGCAAACAAGAGGGATAGTGAAAGAGAGATCCCGTGTGTTGAAGTGTAGTGGCTCCTGTGCCTCTCTGGGCGGCGCGTCTCTGTCGGCACTTTCCTCCACAAACAGAGGCTCTGCCAAATGTGTGAGTTTGTCAGTGTGGCGCTCTGACTTCCGGCCCGCAGTGTCATACGCACAGAGGAGCTTCTGAGGAAAGATGAACGAGACGAAACAGATGACCTCCAATACTCTCGCACGCAAAGCTGCACTGCGGCTGCGACTCATGTGTGCAGGAACGCTGGTCTCATGTAGCAGCACATACCGACGAGTATCAGAGGCAGCATTCGTCAGGGTGCGCAGAACGCCGCTGCCTCTTTATCGGTGTTCGTTTTGGCGCTCAGCTCTTCTTTCATCCGATGAGTAAACGCGTCTTGCGCTGCAGCGGTGTCGCTCGTCAGTCGCTGGCACGACTGCAATGCGCTTACTCAATAACAAATGCTGTTAGGGGAATGAGAGAGGCAGGAGCAGCAATGGTCCACCTCAACGTGTCATTATTCACCACGAAATCGAGCATGAAGTGCATCCTCGCGAATCGTACAAAAAGAAAAACATTTTCGCATAATCAGCAAACACATATCACATACCAGTGCCACTCACCTGTGGTGTGTCCCTGTGGCGCGCCGCCTGTGCCGCCAGTTTCCGCAGCTCCGCCTTCCGTGCCTCCCTCGCCAGCTGCCGCTCCATCTCACACGTCTCTGCGTAGGTAAGAAAGAAGCCGAAAGGCACGCCCTGCAGGATGCGCTGGATCTCGGCCTCGCTAAGTGCCCCTTCGTACATACGGCGCACTGTCGCCTCAACATCGACGCGCTGGTCCTTGTATTTTAGTCCCATCTCCTTCGCAACGTCGGTGAACTGAGGGGTAGACTCGGTCAAGAGTGCTGCCTCATTCTCTCGCTTGAGCGTTTCGATCAACGTGGGAGACACAAGGTGAGCATTGACGTTGGCATTTACTGCCTGAACTGTCCGCCGCCGCTCCAGCTCTTTGGTGAACAGTTCGCTGCGGCGACGGATGCCTTCGCCGCCGTCACGAAGTCTCGCAAGAAGTGTGGGTTGGGAAATGAGCCGACTGCATCGCTCCAGGTTGACTCGGATTTCGGCGGTGCTCAGCTCACGTACTTCCACCTCTGTCAGCAGCGCGGGCGAGGTGCTACTCATAATACTGTGTAATCGATCCAGCAGGCATAGAGGTGAAGAGTGCCCCCTTCGCCTTTCTATTGTGGCCGCGTGTGGAGAAGGCAACTCGTGTGCAGTCGGTAGCGAAAATATTGAAAACACAACGCCTCCGCGAAAAAGAGGAATGAGAGAGACGAGAATGGGGAGTCTGGAGGACGTGGCGCTGGGGAGAGAGAGAGAGGGGGGGAGGGAGAGAGCGGAGAGTATTTTTGCTCAGACATCTCTAATAGAGGCAAAACGGCTCACGGCGGCGGGTGCGGGCGAGAGGGGACAAAAAACAGCCAACACCGCTGGCCGGCTACACCGGTGTCTGACTCCTTTGTCCACTCCAAATGACACAGACAATAAACCAGCGCACCTTTCGCTGTACACGGACATCCCCACCCCCTTCCTGTGGATATCCGCACCTACGCGGGGAGAGGTGGGGTGTTGAGTTGATAGCAGCTGCGCTTTTCCGTCTGGCTCCTTCCCACCACCGCCAGTACGCGAGTTCTTTCGAAGACACATCCAAACACGCATAGAGGCGTAGTGACAGAGGCATGCAGAAAAATGGCGGCTTCGCTGTGTTGTGCAGAACACTTCAGTGGTTTTACCCTAGACGATCCCGCACCATCACTAAAATCCAAAAAGAAGAACGAAGGGGGGAGGAGAGACACACAGCGGGTGGGAAGGGGATGCGCGGCGTCACGAAGTAACCAGAAAAAGAAGACATACCACGAAGCCTGGCGCACGGAGAAAATTATTATACATATGTGGGGTCAGACGAGAGGAGCAGAGGCATCCACACACCAAAGAGGTGGCGGCTCGCACACCTCCATCAACTGACGAGCGCGCGATTGCAGACTGCATTGCGTTTGTCTCGTGTTGACGGGTTCATTTTACTTATCGAGCATTGTGATAGTGGTGCCCGCACGATTCGGCATCATCGTTTGCGTGTGTGGGTGTGTGACCGTCATGTGGTGGTGCGTCTGCTGGGGGAGGGACGGAGCGAGAAGAGGCAAAAACACCAAGGAAGGGGCAGGAAAACGAAGACAAAAAAGAGAGATAAGCACAAGAGGGAATGGGTGGAGAGGAGAGGATGAAGAAGGAAAGTGCCACAGAGAGACGCGAAAGCGGCAGTAAAAAACGATGTAACCACATCGCAGAGAAACTGCCGTGTTGTGGGAGGGAGGGGAGACAGTGATGGACGCCATGCGCTGCGTAGACAAAGACAGGAGATCCCCTGCATATAGTGAAGTCAAGGAGAACAGTGAGTGCAATACGACGGCTTAAGAGAAAAAATAACACACCGCGATGGAAGGAGATGATAACACAATGGGGAGAGGCTATACCCACAATGCCGCACACTCATATCAGCAGTGAATATGGGTGAGGGAAAGGGAGTCCATTGGTTTCACCAAGCGATGTATCCAAGGGGGAGAACACATACACCCAACGGCATGCAAACTCATGAGCATGGGCGCAAAGAATAACACACAAGTGCGAAAGAGGAGAAAATCTGAAGAGAGACGTGTAAAACGCGGTATTTCATGTAGACAACTGCAGAGTTCCACAAGAAGGAGAAAATACTCATTAGCGTTGATGCGCCTGACTCTCCCGGTGTCCCCCCTCCCAACTAATCGCCACAAAACCCTGACGCGATGTGTCCATGCGTGTAAGCAGAAATGTAGCACGTTGAAGAGAGCGTTGGGGGGGAGCAATCCGGGAAGGGGGTGCCACACGGGGGGGAGAGAGGCCAACGACGAAAACCAACAAGGAGAAACAAAGGAGAGTGCAAACGGCGCAGTGAAGTGCGAAATCGAAAAAGAGAAGCGCCACAAGACGTGCGCGGTCATCGGCACCGCCAGCCGCACTGGACAACGGCTAGAGAGAGAGCGAAGCAAAACGAAATGAGGAAGAACAATACAAAAATGAGATCCCACGACGAGCTGCGCGCCGGCACAGAGCAGATAATACATACATGCGTCCCTCGACCACCATAAAAAGGCACCCTCAGAAGAGCCTGCGCCAACAGTGTGGGGGCGGGAATATTTGGTATACACATCAAGGAGAATAGAGGGGAAATGATGCAGAGAGATGCATTCACGTAATGCATTACTCTCCCACTCACCTCTACGTAGGTGCGTGCAGAGAGACAGACGCCCAGCCACAAATTCAATTAAGAAACCCAAACACGAAGCTTAGCTGCACGGCAGGTTGTAGCAGAGGAGGCAAAAATGGTGCATGCCTCCGTTGGGCTTTTTGGTACAACAGTGGAGACGAGACTACGCCCACTCCCTTACAACTTTCAAAGGACCAAAATTCGCGTGTCCTTCAAGACCGCCACACCCTTCATTTTCTCTCTTGTGCTCACCTTCTTTGGCTCGCCCCTGCATTACTTCTACGTAGCACGTGTGGTCCATGGGTGTCCACGAGGAATCTTCCTGCGAGACAAGGCAACTCTAGAGAAGAACTGGTGATGAGGTGATGAACAGCACAGTGGCTCTCCTCACCTACACACACACATAGAAGAGCCTTGAAATGGGCGGAAAGCGTGAGGCACACAAGGCATTTCACTCTATTTTGCGTTATCTCCACTGTGGTAGGTGTCATACATATCTTCCATTTATTGGTATTTTGCCCCACCGTTGTTGTGGCAATCACGCCCGTAGCCATAGCCGTGACTATTGTCGTTGTCTTGCTGATCGTTCGGATCCGCATACGGGGTAGTGAAACTGTACGTTGGATCGTAGATGTAGCCTTGTCCTTCAGCCCTGGCATCAGACTTATGGCTATACGGCTTTGCGCAGTCCGCATTGATATATTCACAAATGACCGCCACGAAGTTGACCGCGAGACGCTTGCGCTGGGAAAAGCAGCCGTGAGCTAAAGCACCCCAGCCTAGTCCGCTGAGGCACTCTTCGAAGCGGCAGTGCTGAAGTTCCACACAAATATCGACTTGCCCGCTTTCTTCTTCCTGGTTGCGCCCTCCCCCCCCGTGGCCCCTATTTGCGAAATGACCATCCTAAAACTCTACGTCAGCCTCCAGCATTCGGCGACGATACTCCTCAATTGCGGACGAACTTACCATCACCACTGCCTCAGCCGGTTTTTCGCGGCAACGCTCCCCTCTTCTATTGCCCTTTCTGCTGTTGTAACCCCTCATGACGCTGCCCTTGTAGTTGTGCAGAGTGGCGTGGCTCTTCACGAAGTGAACCTCTTTCTCCACCGTGCGCGCCTCACGCTCGTCCTGCTCCTCACAAATGCGCAAGAACATCTGCTCGATCGAGGCCTGTGACACGCTGTAGTCGGTGATATGCAGCTGTGCCTTGTTCTGTTGTAGATGCCAAAACGTCTGTGAGAGTTTTGTATCGGCCGGCAAACCAAAGACAAAACGTTGTCCCTTGAACTCATGCAGCACAGCTGTGGGGAAATGCCTCCCCACGAAGTGCTGCACCGCCATCCGCATGTCCTTTCGCGCAATGCGGATGCTCATCTCAAAGCCACTGCCGTACTTCTTCTTGAGGTGCGTCTTGTCACCAATGCAGCGCAGCGCTCCGTCAGTCATGATGGCCACTGTGTCGGCCAGTTCCTCCACCTCCTCAAGATGGTGCGTCGTCAGCACAACGGAGCAGTTCTGCGAAACCTTCTGGATCGCCTTCCAGAGTCCACGGCGCGCCACGGGGTCCATGCCGGCCGACGGCTCATCGAGAAAGATGATCTGCGGCGAGCCAATGAGAGCGAGCGCTACAGAGAGCTTGCGCCGGTTGCCGCCGGAGAGCTGCGCAGCTGTCGTCCTCTGGTACTCAGTAATCTCGCACAAGCGCATCAGTCCAGCCACCACCTTGCTGCGCTCTTCGTAACGAATACCTCGAATGCCAGCGTATAGGTGCAGGTGCTCCTCCACCGTCAGCAGGTCCAGCGTCGCGTCGAACTGCGGGCAGTACCCAATGCACTGGAGTGCCTGCTCGCTCTCACTGACAATGTCGTACCCGCACACGTACGCGCTGCCGCTCGTCGGTATGAATTCCTGGCACAGCATCGAGATCGTCGTCGTCTTGCCGGCACCATTCGTGCCGAGAAAGCCAAACACCTCGTCTGGTAGGATACTGAAGGCGAGATTACGCACCGCCACCTTGCCGCTGGTGTATACCTTGCGCAGGTCCACCACTCGTACAACGTCATCGTTGACCTTCTTGCTCTCCTGTTGGTACACTTGGTTCCGCTCATCTTCCACATCGGAGTCCTCGTCATCGATAACCTCCGCCGGAGCACTGCGCACATAGGTTCCCTTCTGTCCCCACATGCGCCGTCGTGGGTGGTCAATGAAGAGGGTCGCCAACACGAAGATGGGGAACTCGACCGTCATGAAAACACAAGGCCAGCCAACCACGTCCATCGCCCACGGGTTCGATGGAAGACCCAGAGCTGCCTGCTGTCGGTCCATGGCGAGGTTAATGATGGACTCGCCCACGCAATACGACGGAACCAGCCGGAAGACCCAGCGCAGATTCACGGACACGTTCTTCGTCGAGTCCACCAGCGAGAGGATGAATACCATCATGACAAACAGGAAACCAGCGGTGAAACTGATCGCCATCGTCATCGACTGCGCGGTTGAGTGCTCGTCGAACAAAAAGCTGAGCACGTAGCCGCCGGCAGTGCTGCAGAGGCCATAAATGAGAAACGACACGATTGCCGGGCCAGCCGTGTCTTTCCCGACGTACTCATCTCGGTTAAACATGAGGAAGATGAGCAGCACCATAGTGACCGTGATGATGTAGGCGACGATATCAAAGAGAAAATTCGTGAGCCAGTAGATGTAGAAGCTCAGCCCTGAGACATTCTGCAAGTGCCGTGCTTTGCACTCCCGCTCCTTCACCACCCACGCCACCACGTTCGACGGCAGAAACGTGAACGGAATCATGATAATGGCGCCGATAAGGATCGTATCCACACCGCCACGCGCCTCCGAGAGACTTGTAGGGGCTGGCATCAATTTGATACCCGTCTGGAAGGTGCGGTTGACGTTATTCGTGAAGGACTGAAGAATGTACGTGTACAGCTGCTGGAGCACCAGACCGCTGGCGTGGTACGCGGAGGTGTTGTAGAAGAGGATGGCGGCGTCCAGCTCAAAGGGAACGGTGTCCTGCAGCCCCGGGTCGCCACAAAAGAGTGAGGTGTAGCGCGGCATCGCCAGCTGCAGTGCGGTGTCCGTAGCGTAGAAGGACAAGTCTGCCCCGGTCGCAAAATGGAGGTCAGTGATGTAGGAGCCCTGCCGGGTAACGTTGTGGGTAGCGCCAAAGTATGCCTCGCAGCCTGACACCTGCATCTGCACTGTCTCGCCAAACATTTCACTGGAGAGGTCGATGAATCCTGTCTCTGTGAATTTCACGACGGTGAGCACCATAGCCAGCAGAATACATACCACAGGGCAGATTACCTGGAAGCATTGCATCCTACGGTCACGGAGCGCGTTCCACAGCCGCTTCACCATCATCGACTTGAACTGCGACATCAGCCGATCACGCGTGTCCGTCATCATCTCGCAACACCACACTGCGTTGCTCTCTTCCTGAATGACTGTCTCATTCTCCTCGACGAAGCTGTTCTCCTTGTGCTTCTTCATGTCTTCCAGTGCGATCTGGAGAAACACTTCCTCTAGCGTTGTCGCCGACAGCGAGTAGCCACGCACGCCAATGCCTTCGCCGTTCTCCTCGAGACTCGCCAGCATCGATGGAAACAGCTCGAGATCTCGCATAGGCAGCCTGTAAACAATTTCGCAACCGTTAAAGTCCAACGCCTCGGCATTCGGGACAAGGGAAACGATGAAACGGTCAATGTCCTCGGCCTCCACCTCTGGGTTAACGGAGATGTTCATGGTGTAGCCCACGCCGAGACGGCTCTTGAGAAACAGGCTGCTGCCGGAGCACTTGAGACAGCCCTGGCTCATGATCCCGATTTTGTGGCCCAGCAAATCTGCCTCGTCCATGAAGTGCGTCGTCAACATGATGGTGTGCGCCTCTGACATGCGGCGCAGCAGCTCCCACGTGTATCGGCGCGCAGCCGCATCCATCCCTGCTGTCGGCTCATCCAAGAAGATCAGTCGACTGCAGCCAACAAAAGCGATGGCGACAGAAAGCTTACGCTTCTGCCCACCCGACAGCGCGCTCGATGCATACTCGATCTTTTCCAGCAGATCCACCTGCTTGAGGATGAGCTGTACGGCATCTTCCAGCACGGTACCAAAAAGACCCTTAATCTTACCGTAGAACTCCAGGTGGTCGCGGCACGTCAGCTCCGGCCACAGGATGTTGTGCTGCGGGCAGTAGCCGATCTGCTGCCGTACTCGGTGCAGCTGAGTGCGGACAGAGCTGCCGTAGATGTAGCAGTCGCCCGCGTCGGCCGATACCATCCCCGTCATCATGTTCATCATCGTCGTCTTGCCGGCGCCGTTGTGCCCTAGCATCACCGAGATCTCGTTCTGATTCATAGACCAGTACATGTTGTTCACCGCAACGAACGTTTTGCCGCCGCGCGAGTACTCCTTGCGCAGCCCAACAATCTGCACCGCAGCCTCTGAGTCGTCAGCGTCCTCGAACACGCCATTCTCGGCGCGGCCGTCCTCGTTTGTGCCTGTCACCATCACCTTCTCCTTACCGCAGCACCTGCACAGCCACTTCACGGGGCTAATTATGAAGAAGAGTGGGTGCTTGGTTGTACCCCACTCCTTCGGCAGCACAGCGTCGAAGTAGAGCATGAGGACGAAGTAGGCAAGGAAATCTACGGCGAGCAGAAGGTAAATGATAAAGCTCTGCAGTGTTAGCGCGGTATTGTGGAAATCATTGGGACCAAAGCCGGATCCGACCTCCAGTGTTAGAATGTTGATCACAGCGACAGCAAACGCGGTGGGCGAGAGGATGCATACGCTGATAATCACGTTGGTTGATGCGCTCGTGAAGGCGAATGTCGGCACAGCCAGCGCAAAGAAGATGAGTGGCGCTAGCATCGAGACAAGGCGAGCCTTGCTGAAAAAGGTGGCAATGAGCCCTGAGAGGGGGATCGTGCTCAGGGCGAAGATGTAAAACGTCATGAAGAGCACGAATGCATCGCTCCTCGACACAAACGTGAGCTTCAGCAACATGGCCATGAAGATGCACATGGCGACATACTGCAGGGCGTAGATGACGAACCAAGAGAAGTACAGCGACGTGTTGCTGAGCCCCATAATGAGCATCGCCTCGCGAATGCGCAACTCCTTCTCCAACACAATCGTCTTCGTAAGCTGCACCACCGGGTACAGAAAGGAGAGGACAAGAATAAAGGCAACCAGCGGCGTGGCTGCCCTCAGCAACGTGTTCTCCTTGTACTCCTGGTACCCGAATGAGGTGGTGTAGGGGTGAATGCTTGCAACATCGCTGTAGCCCAGTTCTTGCAGGTAGCACTGGTACAAGCTCTCCTGGAGGGTATTAAAGCCGGAGGCAGTGTACATCTCCCCCCGATCAAACTGATAGCCGCCAGGGTACTGCGTGTCCACCACATCCGTGAGGGGCGGCAGTGCAGTCGAGTTCATATGCAGCACCACATCGAAGTCAGTTGTGTTGAAGGCTTTTACTTCAACAATGGCCCAGTGAAATCCCTGAGTGGTCTTGACGTAGTTCTCTGCCTCCTCTACAGTGTCAAACGTGCCGCCGTAGACGTACCGGAAGTACTGCGCAGTGTCGTTGAGGTAGGTTATAAGGGATGCGGGGACACCTGCACGTGGTGCAAAATACAACATGCCAGAATTCATGATGGAATCGTAGCGAGTGCTGGCCGTCAGTCCGGCAGTGGCGAGCATTGCTGATGTTGCGGTTTCGGTGTTGCCAGTGGCAGCCTTACGTGCAACCCATTGCATCATGATCATTGTGTCCAGCGGCGGCACCCGGACGGCGTTTCCTAGAATCGCGTTCATGTAAAAGCCAATCAGTCCACGGGCGCCCATTGTAGCATTGACGCACAGCCCTTTCACCGGCAAGCTCGACTCGTCACCGCTGCAGTCGTAGGAGAAGCCAACAGTCCTGCAGTCCGCGAGACCGGGGACGATGCCCATGGACACATTGTTGCACATCAGTTGCTTGTACAAGTCCGGGAGTGTGAAGGATGAGACAGTTGTGTAGTTGAGCACTTGCTTCTCGGGGTATGCGTCATTGCCGAAAGCGGCCCACAAAGTAATGGCACCCAGCAGGAAGAGGAAGGGGATCACACACTCCATCAACGTCCCAATCCACGCCTGCCGTTTCTGCTGCATAATGCGCCCTATCGTGGCGAAGAACTCATCGCTGAACGTACTTCCCTTCTCATTCGGCTCGATGTTGAGGTACTCCTCGTCATCGATCACCTGCGGAGATCGCGTCAAAGGCCGCGCGGCCGCACCTGAAGGGACGTACACGGGATTCTCCCTTGGCCCCTGTGTCGAGCCGACGACCTGCCGGGAAGAGTCGCCAGTCATCAGCACATTGCGTTGATAAGTGAGTCCCTGATCCCTATCCGCGACGTTGGTTCGCTGCCCTTGACGACGGCCCATTGCTTCGCCTCTCGGATGTCGGTGCTCTCAGTGTTGCCAAAATGGGAATGTCCTTCAGCAGCACCTCGGTGCCTGTGTACTGTACGTTCGACAGCTACAGCGGGTGAGGGGTGAGCGGGAGGGGGGATGTGGACAAGAGGACAGAACAAAGCTCAATAAGGCCACGCAACAACAGTGCCGCAAGCAACGGTAGAAGAAAGGCTGTACACAAGGAAAAGGAAGGCGTGCAGGTGCACACGCGGTGTGGCGGAAATATTTATGTTGGGGCAGAGTGCGACAGCACGCGCGAGAAAAGGAGGAAGAGTGGCCAGATGCGCAAGGCGGTTGAAGGATTTACGCGCACTACACGAGGAACGCATAAAGGGGGAAGAAAACTGCAATCCCAACCAAACGTGTGAATGCCTTGACAGAGATTATGCTCAAGGCTGGAACTGGCGACAGAAAGAGAAGCGCACCGATGCGAAGGACCCGAAGAAGAAACACAACGCAGCAGAATATATACATACGTATAGCTGTATGGATATCCTCTTCAAGAAGCAAAGCAGAAGAGGAGAAAAAGGAGGCCAAGACTGTGAATGGGAGGCCCTAGCAAAGACACATGCACCGGCGCTCCCACGTCTGCGGCACACAGATGAGCCGCAAAGAAAGAAACAAAGGCCAATACAGATGAAATCTAATAAAAATAATATATATATATATATATATATATATATTCTGACGAGGGGAAAGAGAGGAGAAGGAGGAGGATCGCAATCAAAGAGGAGCGAGACACGGAAAGGCTCGGGCAATCCGTCTTGCTGGCGACGTTTAAGGGGGTGTGTCACTGTGTTGGTGTACGCAAGAGCCTCTAGAGAGAGGCAGTTTTGATAATGAGCCTCTGTAGATCAATACCAGTTTTGTGCGACACGAACTCTCTCTCTCCACCCTCACCAGTAAGGCGAAAAAAAAAGAGCGCACGCACGCACGCACACCCCGCACTACAAGAGAGCTACGAAAACAAAAAGGACACGTAAACGCGTGCAGACGCAAGTAAGGGTGTACCAAGTCGACTGCTGACGCACAAAGTAGCGCACCAGGAGTGCTGAGGACTGCGTGAGGTGATACACTTCAGCTTTTGCCTGGGTATGGATTCAACACAGCAGTCGTAATGGTAGAAGAGGCAAAGAGATGCATGCGCAGGCGCCAATATGGCGGCACATGTGTGGAAGCCAATGTGTGTAGTGCAGAGGAGTGTTGGTGTGCCGCAGGAGTAGTGGAGCGGGGTGAGGGACGACGTGGCCCACACAGAAGATGCAAAAGGTGAAAGGAGGGGAGAGCGGAGAGGAGGACCCGTTTTAAAGGAGAGGTGAGGATGTGCAGTCAAGCGTGCATCACATACAAAAGACAGGGAAGAAGAGAAGTTCCACGGTCGCTACACACGAGCGTGCTGCGTCGCGATGAAGGGCGCTTCACATGCGCCGGCGCGAGATACGAAATGGAAGAGGGCGTTTCCTGCGCGGCACATACCACCAAGAGAGCAACAAACAAAGAGAGAGCCGTGGACTCGGCGTTCGCGCCCTGCGGAGTGTTACCCCTGTGTACCTCACTTGACATGTCGACCACTCGAGAAAAGACTGCACCTTCCTCAGTGCTTGCCGTGTGCCTCGGTCATGTGTGTGCGCATGTGTGTGTGTGTGTGTAAGAAACCCATGGCAAACTCTAAAGAACAGAATGAGGTACGAATCCGCCGGGGCAAGCAACGTGCAGTTCCCCCTCGCGAGCGTAGGGGCTCAACACTGACAGAAAAAGAGAGCGGGCGAGAGAGCACATACTTGCTTGGATGTTCCTGTGCTGCTCACATGGCAGAAGCAGCAAAGGGGAACAGCCTTCGCGTGTTCGTCAGGACCAATTCAGCCAGCTGCGCCATGGAGGATACCTCATCGCGGCACAGCTCGTAGACTACCTCGAGGATCTGCACAAGTGCGCTCGGTTCATTGCGCCCTTTCACGACACACCCGTCCTTAAAATTGTCTTTGCGGCACGTCGAAAAGGCGGAGAGGACGGCGTCTGAGACGCTCTGCTGTAATGAGGCGCGCCTTGCCGCAGCCATCAAGAGCGCCTTGGAGGCATGTGTATTTCTGATCTCGCACCACGGTGCGTCCGTCTCCAGCATCAACCGATCCAGCGGGATCGCCTGAACTACCTTGAGGTTCTCTGCTGTCTTGAGGCTGCACCCGTTCACACCAATGTACAGGTTAGCATCCAAGTACTCCTGCAGCTCCGCCCTGGTGCCGGTGAAGCTATGGACGACGCCACCAGCGAGGTCGGGAAGATGCGGCTTGAGCAACGCCATGAAGTCACCGCCTGTGTTGCGTTCGTGCAAGAACAGTGGCAAGCGATGACGCTTCGCCATCACGAGTTGTTTTTCGAAGTACTCCTTCTGAATTTCCTTCGAGCAGAAAAACAGACGGTCGTAGTCAAGGCCGATCTCCCCCACTGACGCAACGCAACCGCCGACATGAACGGAGTGCGTGTGGATGAGGTCATCAAGGGCCTTGAGGTAGCCTTCCGGATCGGCCACAAACTCTTGGCATCGTGTGGGGTGACAGCCTACGGTGCAAAGACACTGTACCTCGTCGGAGGTGTAGCGTGAGCACATGTCAATCACAGCCTTGCTTTCCTTTAAGTTGCCACCTGTGAGTAGGAGACCCCGAACCCCGACTTTCACAGCCCGCTGCAGCACCGATTCGATATCCAACGTATGGCAGCGGCGCCCATTGTACACCCCACTGTACATTTTGTCTGTGAGGTTCACGCCAATGTCGATGAGCCGCCACTGAGCACCGTTCGGCGGCAGAGTCGTCATCGTGCCTGGGGGGGAGGGGGGGAAGAGGGGCAGAAATTGAAGGAGCGTACTTGCTGCCGCATGCAGTGAGGTTTACATAGGGAGATGTAAAGCAAACGGGCTGGACTCCCCCCTTCGCTGCGCTAACGTCGACCAGTTCGCAACACAAGAGGCGACACGCCAAAGACACGGTAAGTGGGCCAGTCAGCCAAGCACGTCGCCCACTCGTGCCCATAGAGAGTGAGGAGGAAAGGAGGAGAGGTGCGCAAGCGCCAAGCACAGAGAAACAGAAGGAGGTGTGAAAGCAGATTTGAAACGTTGACACTTATCACGCGAAGACGCAGTGACAGGGAGGAGTGCCGAGGGGCGTCTGTGCGGCAGTTGTGGCGATGAGCTGGACGACGATTCGTGTTGAAGACGATGCACGAAAAGAAAAGGAAAAGAGAACGTTCGCCGTCGCCCCATCGCCACCACCCCTGTCCTGCACTTGGAAGAGACCCAATAGCGCATAGCATGGCCGGACGAGAGAAGCGCCAGTTTAGTGGCAACAAGCAGGCGGAGATACACGCTCACAGCACACTGCCAAGGCATATCACCGTTGCCACCCCTATCGGGGGAGAGAGGCAGTGTCCAGGGCTTTCCTATGCTACCGCTCTGGTTCGGTCTATGACACCCTTCCCGTCTGCACCTATGCGCTCGCATGTGAGAGGTGCGCGTGGTGCTCTGTGTGTGTCTTATGTGGGTTCGAGAACAGCGTAATGCAGACACCCCAGAAAGCGAGAAAGAAAAGCTCAGATGACACGAGAAGAGGGGGAAAAACACACCCGCATAGAGCCTCACTCGCATGGACGAGCGCCGCGGTAAACAAAAAAAAAACGAATAGAGAAGGAAAGTAGGATGCCAGCGCTACCGTACACGCCTACGCACAAGAGAAGCACAAGGCAGAATTGAATCAAGCGAAGAGAATGGCATGACCCCTGTTAGTGCGGTGGTACGCAGCTCACCCTCATTTGCACCAACGCGACACCATAAATGCACTGATCTTCTCTTGGTGCTGGCACAACGTGTCTATTCACTGACATACAACGCCAGTTCAGACTTCACACGACCCACCAACCTGGCACAAGCCCAGCTCGTGTTGAAAAGGGCATTGAGCAATGGTGAGCAGTGAGACGACAACTCTGAAAGACCCTGCAGAAAACACGCAAGAAGAGTACGAGAGCCACTGGACCGACCACAACACAACACCAACACCAGACACCAAACACACACACACACGTAGAGAAAGAGAAAGCAGCAGGGAAGTTCATCGGCTTCATCAAGGCCCGCCATGTGAGCAAAATGAAAAAAGCGACGAAAAACTGAAGGCGATGATCGTAAGCAACATGAAACAATGCGGGGAAACACAAGGCGTCCAATCACACGAACACACAGAAAGCTAGAAGATGGCGAAGCGCCAGTGGGGGAATCCCGCACAATTGGCTCTACACATGAGCAATGAAAGAAAGGCGAAGAAGAGAAAGGGAGAGAGAGAAAGACGATGGTGGGGTCGTGGCAATACAGGTAGAAGAACAAAACGCATCCGACTCTCACAGAAGCTATAACGCGCTGCCATGCTGCTTCACGCACGCTGGAATGGGGGGGGGGGCGACTGTAGCGACAGGTAAGACGCTCCGCTTCATACACGCGCACACACACACACATCGGCGAGCTGGATAAGAAGAGCAAAGCTCTGCTTGCGCCCAAGCAGACACACACGGTCGGCACCCCTCTTCCTTGTGCGCTCTGTGTGTCTGCCTGTCTGCCTCTCTCCCCCCCCCCTCCAGTACGTGCATCCGTGGGCACGCGCATTGCTGACTCCGCATAGGCACATACGCGACGAGAGAAAGAAGAGTAGACCAGAAGGAAAGAAGCAAAGGAAGCGAGGGTCTGAGCATGACGAAATGACAGGAGAGTAACACTGGCGATCTGTTCACATTGGGGGGGAAGGAAATGAAGGAGAAGATGGCAGGGTAATCGCCTTCTCTTTGCCGCACTCACTGATGCACGCCTCCACCTTCCTAGTCTGGGGTTCCTTCTTACCTTTTCCTAGGGAACACTCGCGGTGCCCTTGATCCACTTGATGCCTTCGCATCCTCAACATGCCCTGTAGCAAACATTACACCTTTCGGCGCATCACCAGAGAGGGCAAAGCATGCGCAACACAAGAGGTGTGGAGAAGTGAAGAAACGGCGATACTCGAGCAAGAGAGTGGAGGGAAAAGCCAGCGCGGCCGAGCCCTGACGAGGGTGAAGGGATAGACGGAAAGAGAGAGAAGCGGTGGGGAGAGAGAGGGGGACTTGTCCACATCTTAACATGGGAAAAAAGATGCACATGAAGGAAACGAGTGCAGCACCGTGACCGGCTCGTTAGGTCGAAGTAAGGAAAGCAAAACAACGCGAAAATGAGTGTACACGCATCCACATGAGGTCGTAAGTAGGCACGGATATGCATCTTTGCTCACTCATCAAGGCACATCGCCAGGGAGTTGATCTGGCCGTCGCTGCGTATCACCTCGATCCCCACTGACATCCACGAATCCTCTTCGCAACCGCACAGAGAAAGAGAAGCATCAGACATGGCGGTGTTCACCGGCACACAGACATGCACGCGGAGGACAACAATGAGACGCATAAGTGGAGCACGAGGGAAGGGAAACTCGATTCGCGCACCGAACTCCGTGAGCAGCCATAAAAGGTGCAGCGGGAGGCGGCATAGCCCGCGAGAGCGTGAGCAAATTCATAAATACATAAAAACGGCAGTTCCACAGAAAAGTCGTTATCACCTGGGCCGAAGCAGCCGCCGCCATTGTCGTCCACAACGAGTACGCTCCTGCGCGAGGAATAAAAAGGGGGGGATGTACGCGAGCAGGAAAGGAGATGCAGCTCAACTGCGAGCGGAAGCAAATAGGATAAGAAAACGCGATAATCCATGCACATGTTCACATGAGACTCTCCCACCGAATGATATGACTCGTGAGTCGCTAGCGCCTGCCCTTCGAGCAAGACAGAGTCTGTTAAACAAGGGAAAGGAAGGGCAGGCAATGGTTAGCGAGGAAAAGAGGGGGGGGCAAAGAGAAGGACGACATCACATGAAAACGACGCGGAACTGTACAGAGACAACGAGAGGCGCTGCCGATGTGAGGTGGCCAACAGGAGCAGCCAAAGCTCACAGCTTGCGTAGAGTAGCATTGATCCATTATTCCTAAAAGTACATGGCGAGGCAGGAGGAAAAGAGGAGGCCAAACGAAGCCAAAAACTTTCAAGAGGCTCCACAGAGGCTCGTCTCTACGCAAACAGAGGGAGGGAGGCTGAGGAGCCCCCAAAAGTCATCGCCGCGATGCAGCGGTGCACCTTCAATGCAGTGAACAGAAAAAAAAGGGCGTAACGACGAATATGCGCAGTGCGATACGAATTCATCGTGCGCCTCATCCAAGAAGCAACACGACCAGTACAACACGGTAGGACGGCGAACACGAATCCAAACACCATTGGGGCTCGCACACTGGCAGCACCTTCCTTCTCTTCTCTCGGGCACACAGGCGATACGAATAGGGAGCAAAAAAAAGTGCAACCAGAGCCACGCATCAACGACACACAACAGAGAACGTATGGTACCACACAGCGATGAAGTGGGGATGGAAGAGAGGAGGCGAGAAGTACCCGGGGTTCGCGGAGAAGGAACAGGAGGCAGCAATACAATCACTCTGATACGAGACTCACATACACAAGCTGAAGGCGACGCTCTGACCTGAACTCACTCTTCTTCTCGACTCCGCTCCCACCGGCCCCTCCGATAATCATTGCTGCCACAGAACACGGAATCGGGTATCGCGAAATGCCGAGTTGAGTCTCAAGGCATCTGCCTAAGAGCGCTTCTTGACCTTCAGCGCGAGGGTGTCCTCCAGCGTGAAACGAAACGCTGTCGCCTCTTCCAGCTCTCCGCTGATCCTCAGGAAGACCTGCTCGATCGAGGTCTGCGACACGCTGTAGTCCGTCATGTTGAGCCTCTTCTTGTTCTGCTGCAGCAGGCGGAATACTTGCGAGAGGGCGACGTTGGACGGCAACGTGTAGACGAACCTCTGGCCCTTCCACTCATTCATTGTCGCCCCGGGGAACATTTCTTTCACCCATACATGCACATCAGACATGTCGTCATCTGAATGCACACGGATGCTCATCTCAAAGCCCGTGCCGAACTTCTTCTTGAGGTGCGTCTTGTCACCAAGGCACCGCAGAGTGCCGTCCACCATGATCGCCACGCGATGTGCAAGCGCCTCCACCTCCTCCAGGTGGTGCGTCGTCAGCACAATTGAGCTGTTGTCCGCTACCTTCTCGATTGTGTTCCACAACCCGCGCCGCGCCACGGGGTCCATGCCGGCCGACGGCTCATCGAGAAAGACTACGCTTGGGCCACCAATGAGGGATATAGCCACAGACAACTTGCGCCGGTTGCCGCCTGAAAGCTCCGAGGACAGTGTGTGGCGATACGTGGAAAGTTCGCACATGCGCAGCAAGGCATCGACGACGCCATCGCGGTCTTCGTAACGAATACCTCGAATGCCAGCGTATAGGTGCAGGTGCTCCTCCACCGTCAGCAGGTCCAGCGTCGCGTCGAACTGCGGGCAGTACCCAATGCACTGGAGTGCCTGCTCGCTCTCACTGACAATGTCGTACCCGCACACGTACGCGCTGCCGCTCGTCGGTATGAATTCCTGGCACAGCATCGAGATCGTCGTCGTCTTGCCGGCACCATTCGTGCCGAGAAAGCCAAACACCTCACCGGGGACCACAGAAAACGTCACGTTGCGCACCGCCACCTTGCCGCTGGTGTATACCTTGCGCAGGTCCACCACGCGCACCATGTCATCGTTGACACCCTCCGCCTCCTGCTGGTACACCTCCTCACGCACGTTTTCCACATCGGAGTCCTCTTCCGACACCATCTGTGGCGCGGCGTCGACATCGTAGCTATTACGCTGACCCCACATGCGCCGTCGAGGGTGGTCAATGAAGAGGGTGATTGCGAAGAAAACCGGGAACTCGACTGCCATGTACACACACGCCCACCCGATCGTGTCCATCGACCACGCCGTCAAATCTTCGAGGGCCGTCTGCTGCTGCTTCAGCATCGCCATGTTGATGATACCCTCACCAATGGCAAAGCTCGGCACGGCGCGCGTGATCCACTTGACAGTCTTGGCTACCCTCATGGTCGGTGTGAGGAGAGACATGATGTACACTATCATGACGAGAAGAAAACCGGCGACAAAGCTGACCGCCATCACAATCGTTTGAGCGTTGGAGTGTTCGTCGAAGAAGAAGCTGCACATGTACCCCGTGGTGGTGCTCGAGAGACCGTACATGAAGAACAATACGAGCACAGCGCCGATACGATCGTTGGCCACGTACTCATCGCGGCTGAAGCACGCGAAGATGATGAGGATGAGACACATGGAGATGATGTAGGCGACGATATCAAAGAGAAAATTCGTGAGCCAGTAGATGTAGAAGCTCAGCCCTGAGACATTCTGCAAGTGCCGTGCTTTGCACTCCCGCTCCTTCACCACCCACGCCACCACGTTCGACGGCAGAAACGTGAACGGAATCATGATAATGGCGCCCATGAGAATTGTCTTGAGCGCGTCCTGCGTCACCTTCTCGTTCTTGGTGCGCGGCATTGTGCCAGCGACCAGCTTAAAGCGCGCACCTTTGCCCGTGTACTTCTTGTAGAGTGCCTGGTACACGGAGTTTACGGAGATCGGCCCCTGGTGATAGGTGGATGAGTTCAATATGTGTATCACATTGTTCTGTACCTTCACCACGTTTGCCCAATCCGGATCGCGGCACACGAGCCCCTCCACGCGCAGCGTGGGCTGAGATAAAAATGTGTCCACCATATAAACAGACACGTTCCTCGCATTCATGTAGTGTTGGTGCCGCACGGTGAAGTTGTCAAAGGAAGCGTTGGGGCCTAGCAGCTCCTCACAGCCGTTCATCTCCACCACCACCTCTCCGGGGTAGATCTCCTTGTTCAGCGTGATGGCGTCAAGGCCACTGAGTGAGATGAGCGAGAGAAGCATCGCCGTAAGAACGCAAATCACCGGGCACACAATCTGGAAAAATTGCATCTTGCGGTCCCGCATGCCATTCCACAAGCGCTTCGTCATCATCGCCTTGAACTGCGACCATAGCATCGCCCGTCGTCCCTCTACGACCTCGCAGTTCCAGATGAGGTCCTCCTGAGCAGCGATGACCTCCGGAGGCATCTGCAGAAGAGGGTCGTCCCTGCGTAGCCGTTCCATGTCCTCGTTCGACAAGCGAAGAAATATCTCCTCCAGTGTCGTCGCCGACAGCGAGTAGCCACGAACACCGATGTTGTCCTGCAGGGCCTCCAGACGATCCAGAAACGCCGGGAACTGTTCGACGCACTCGTTAGGCAGTCGATACATCACCTCACACCCGCTCACTCCAAGCTCGTGCGCGCCGCCAACTGAGGACTTCACCAGCTTTGCGATTCGGTCCAAAGAAGCATCGTCGCGGAGGGACATCGTAATGCTGTACCCAAGGCCGAGACGGCTCTTGAGAAACAGGCTGCTGCCGGAGCACTTGAGACAGCCCTGGCTCATGATCCCGATTTTGTGGCCCAGCAAATCTGCCTCGTCCATGTAGTGCGTCGTCAGCATGATGGTGTGCGCCTCTGACATGCGGCGCAGCAGCTCCCACGTGTATCGGCGCGCACCGACGTCCATCCCTGCTGTCGGCTCATCCAAGAAGATCAGTCGACTGCAGGTCACGAAGGCGATGGAGACGGACAGTTTACGCTTCTGCCCACCCGACAGGCTCTTCGCGGGCTGGTCCATCTTGTCCAGCAGATCTGTCTCGTACAGCATCCGACAGACAGCATTCTCCAGCTCCCACCCGCGCAGCCCTTTGATCCGCCCAAAGAACTCCAGGTGGTCGCGGCACGTCAGCTCCGGCCACAGGATGTTGTGCTGCGGGCAGTAGCCGATCTGCTGCCGTACTCGGTGCAGCTGAGTGCGGACAGAGCTGCCGTAGATGTAGCAGTCGCCCGCGTCTGGCTCCGCCATCCCCGTCATCATGTTCAGCACCGTCGTCTTGCCGGCGCCGTTGTGCCCCAGCAGCACCGAGATCTCGCCCTCGCGCATCCCCCAGTACAGGTTGTTCACCGCAACGAACGTCCTGCCGCCGCGCGAGTACTCCTTGCGCAGCCCAACAATCTGCACCGCAGCCTCTGAGTCGTCAGCGTCCTCGAACACGCCATTCTCGGCGCGGCCGTCGGCGCCGCCCTCGAGGCGCTGGGGCTTGGAGTTGAAGCACCACCGCACCGGGTCCATGATGAAGAAGAGCGGGTGTCTTGGCGTGCCCCACTCCTTCGGCACAACAGCGTCGAGGTAGAGCATCAGCAGATTGAAGAAGAGGAAGTCCACCGCCATCATTGTGATGGCCAGATAGACCGGCGGTATATCGAGAGCGTCGTGCCAGCTGGCATTCGAAAAGCCGCCAGCTATCTCGTGATTGATAATACCGAGCATCGTAACGGCGTATGCCGTGGGAGGGAAGATGCAGAAGACGGCTATGATGGCTGTATTGGCGCTCTGGATCGCGAACGCCGGCATGGCAAACACGAAGTAAATGAGCGGCGTCAGCAAAGAGGCGAGGCGGGCTTTGCTAAAGAAGGCGGAGAAGAACCCGGCCAGGGGCACGCAGGTGATGAGGTAGAGGTAGTACACGAGGAACAGGATGAGGCTGTTCGTAATCGTGATGTACGTCAGCCGAATCACGATGAGGCTGACGATTGTGACTAGGAAATTTGGCAAGAAGAAGGCAATGTACCATGAAATATAGATTGGGGTGTTGCCGAGCCCCATGATCTGCATGGCCTCGCGAATACGCAGCTCCTTCTCTAGCACAATACGCTTTGTGAACTGCGAGACGGGGTAGAGATACGCCATGACAAAGATGAGCGGTAGCAATATGCTGGCAGTGGTGAGGAGGGGCTGCGTAATGAAGGAGGGGTAGCCAGCGACAGCTAAGTAGTGATCGACCGGTAAGTCTGGGCCGATGGCAGCATTCCCTACGACTAGTTTCAGGTAGTACTCCGTGATGATCTGCTGAAGGGACAGAAACCCGGCGACAGCATAGAGGTCGGCGCGACTGCTGTAGAAACCGCCGCCGTAGCTCTTGTCGTACGGAGCGTCAAACGTCGGTAGTGCGGTCGAGTTCATGCGGATGCTCACATCGAACGCGTTAGCGTCGAAGCCGTTGAGCTCGATAATGGCCCAATTCCATTCTGTCGCGCGTACAGTGGCCTCGGCCTCTGCTGCTGTAGCGTAGGTGCCACCGTAGACCTCGTCGAAGAGAACTGACATCTGTCGGAAGTAATCAAGCAGCGGGTTCACCTGCGCAGCGTTGCCAACGAAGTACAGGGCACCAGAGCACAAAACAGACGACTGCTTCGAGTTGGCCATCAAGCCAGCTGCGATGCTAGCGGAGAGGAGGTTGCCATTGGCCTTGGTTGTTGACCTTCCGATCCGAGCCAGCCAGTGAAAAATGATCACCTCATCAAGCGTCGGGATCACAAACAAGGTAGTGTTGTAGGAGTTGATCCACACCTGCACAAGCTTACTTGCCCCTGTAATATTTCCAACGGGGTAGCCGTTGACTTTTGTGTCGCTGAAATCAAAGGGGAGGTCGACGTAGCAGAGGTTTTTATACGGGATCGTGTCGTAGTTGCCATCGCACAAGACCGTACTATTGCCGAGCATTGTCAGCCACGAACAGTCGCACAGTCCAGGAATTGGCCCCCCCTCCGTACTGTTGAAGCAGGCGAGTTGTTTGTGCAGCAGGGCAGAAGAAGACACGGAGGGCATGTAGTCAATAAACTGCCTCGAATGGCCTTGGAACGGCAGCCATACAGCCCACAAAATCAGCGTAATGACGATGAACATGAGCGGCAGAAACATCTCCATAAACAGAATCGCCTTGGTGCGCAGTGTCTGACGGTAGGTACGGTACAGGATCGCCAGCAGTTGATCCAGGAAACTGCCTCCTTTGGTCAACTCACCACAGTAGTAGCTGTCATCACCGTCACAGCTAGAGGAGCCGCTAGTGCTTGAGCTCGGGGATTTCCAGTTCATTATCAGTGGTCTGTACACGCGAAAAGATGGTGCGAATGATAAGAGAAGCGCTGAGCCAACGTGTTTATCTCCTGCAGACGGTGAGCGGCGCACTCGGGGGGAGGGGAGGGGGGCTATGCAAAGAGAGGGAGCGAGAGAGCGGGGCAGTTGCGGCACTCGAGAAAACACAGACAACAGCCACAGCAGCGCCGGAATGTACGATGGAGTGTACAGTGGACTACGGTGAAGAAAGAAAGAAGAAACGACCGGCAAAACCCACAAGAGCAAAGAACAAAGAAATCACAATGATGCGGACCCAGGAGCCGATAGGCGGTCGTGGCGGTGGCGATTAACTCCGCCTCACACGTGTGAAGTGACCGCACACAGATGCCCCGCACAGTGAGCTCTTACCACCTCTTTTGACGCAATCTTCACCCTTCTCGCTCTTCACAGTGACGGCGAGCAGGAATCCTGTTTGTGTGGGGGCGACGGTGGGTAGACACCCAGCACGAGCGAAAAAAGAGAGAAAAGAGAAAGTCCAAAGGTAAAAAAAATGCAAAGACGATTGAGCAGCTCAAGGTGTCAGTGACGCGCTGCTCAAGGGTGATTGAGAGGGAGCCCCAAAACCATGACAAAATCAAAACAAATGATGAGAATTGAAGGCCAAGGAGAAAGAGAATGCGAA
Organism: Leishmania panamensis; assembly: GCF_000755165.1. NCBI lineage: Eukaryota > Euglenozoa > Kinetoplastea > Trypanosomatida > Trypanosomatidae > Leishmania > Leishmania panamensis. The sequence goes on along the minus strand of NC_025856.1, from coordinate 532,173 downwards.
TCCACAGTGCGAGGTGGTGGAAGCGGAGTCAGAGAGAAGCATAGAGTGGCATAGAGGGGTAGCGTTCATTCAAAAGACAAGTATCTGCGAAAGCGCAGCTGTGGCAGCGGAGAATGGAGGAAGAAAGGACGGGAAGGGGAGATAAGCGGCTAGCAGAACACAGCAGCATCTCCCTCGCCTGCTTACCTCTACTTGGACGTCATCACCTGCTGATGGCCGACCCCAACCACACCCACCGTATCCGGTATCTTGCGCACATCACCCAGCATCACCTCTTTCACGAACGCTAATCAGTTGTGTTCCATTCCTCAGCACGAACGCTTCAATTTCAATGCACCTTCGAGGGCACGAACGAGATGAAGACAAAACGCGGAGGAGCTAAATAGGCGGAGGGTGGCGAGTGGGAGCCAAAAGAGCCCCTCTTGCTACAACAAACACCTGCACGCACCTCCTCTCTCACCCCTGGCGCGACGACCCACAAACGTACTGAGGAAATCCGAGGCATAGGCTCATCACCGCCGCGCGCACTCCGAAAGAGGCACCGCCGGAGATGAGAAAGACAAAAAAGGGGGAAAACAAAGGAAGATAAGTGATGAGCGATGAAGGCAATGAGAAGACCGTAAAGCCGCGGCACGGCCACACACGCAGAGCACCGCACAGGGATGGAAGAAAAGGAAGGAAGGGTGGAGAGAAAACTGCCACAGCACGCGGGACCCTGAGGCTCATAAAGCGATGAGTGCCTGCGTATGTCAGCAGGCACGCGTATTGGCAGAAGAGACAGAAAACGACAATGTGGGAGGAGATCGACGGGAGGTTTACATGGGGTCTACACAACGCAGCGGCCATGTACCCAAGAGAGAGAGGGGAGGAGGGGAGCAGTCAACGTAAAGAAATTGTCTGCTTGCGCTACGCGACCCACTTCGGCGCCTCCATCGCTTGATTGTTGTGTGGGACTTACATAGCGCGTTATCACGATCTGGAGTAGAAGTACAAAGCGACATGTAAAGCGCAGCGTATAAATGACGAAGGAGAGAGAGAGCAGAGAGAAACTCTGCAAAGGAAAACATAATAATTTTATCGCGAACAGCGGAGATGATTCCCTCTCTCACGCAATTCATTCTTAACAGTGGACCACTGTGCACATAGGGTCCTCTGTGGGCACGCGTGCGTCTGCGTTACAAGCAGATGAGGGAGAGGAAGCGGTCATTAAAGAAGGAAGTAAACTGTCGCCCATTGCATGCGCGGAAGAAAGAATTGGGTCGCCCGTGCGCGCAGCTGGAAAGAAAAGGTGGTGTCACACGTTTCTTCCGTCACGACGCCCGCATGACGGAGCAAGAACAACTGGAAGTGCGTGACAGCTCCCCTCTTCCCACCCACCCTCCGCCCACCCAGTAAGATGCCCGTACAGGAAGCCATAGCGATGCCGCAGCACCCACACGCGCTGGCAACGAGATCGGGAAGAGAACCACAAGCACGCGTAGGCGGTGGAATGAGTAGAGAGAAGAAAAGGAGTCAGACGGGAGTACGAGGCGGAAAGGCAAAAAAAAAAACGGCCGCCAGACAACGACACGGAGGTGCACATCCTCTTCGTAAACCAAAAATGAACAACGCAGCCGCACGCGTGATGGGAAAGGGGAAAAGGAGTCGTGTGGCACAAATGAAAAACACTTATTTAGTCCACTGAGCAACAACAGCAACGAAAAGGCGTACCAGCAGTGAACGGGGGAGAGCGATGCTGAGACTACGCAAGCACAAACAGAACGACAGAAGACACAGAAGATACAAGGGTTAGCGATGCACACGAATACCAGCGACACAGCAGGACTGCAGTCAATTCACTTGTCTTTCTGGTCGGTTCTCTGGTGTAGGCTGGCAAGAAAAGTATGCAACATTACCTTGGAGGATGAGATGAGAGCAAAGGAAAAGAAAACATCAAAAAGACGCCGAATCTACAAACAGAAGGGGCAAACGAGTCATGAAAACAATAAAGACGCAGCGGCAGGCGGGTGCGCCTTTGCTGTCTCTGTGAGGCAGCACATCTAAAAATGCATGCGCGCAGGCGTGGAAAATGTAGCGCAATGCCCGTAGAGAGAAGGAAGCAGCAAAGTGTCGTGCGGCACAGAGAAATACAGCCGTACCCACATACACACACACAAGCGCCTGGGCACGTCACCACATGCGCAAGTCGAGTACACATCGCACCGGTGACCGTTTTTATTTTGTTATTCTTGACGCTATTCTGTCGGCGAGAGTGTTGTGTCGCTCCACAAGCAGCACATCTCTTTCGTGTTTTTCGTGTGCTCGTTTCAGTGCATAGATGACAGCAAAGGCCTGTGTGTGTGCGCGTATTTTTGTGCTCCTCCGTTCGTGAACGCTCACCTCTCTCCGGCTGTTCTTCTCCATGAAGGCTGAGAGTGACCGTGGCACTATCCATGGGTTGCATGAAGAAAAGTGCAGGGTCCACGGAGTTGTGCACAAACGAGAAAGCAGTACCGCCTAGTGTAGTAGTCAGGTGTTGGCCATCGTTCCTCCTTGGCGCACGCGCGGTAGAGGGTAGCAGCGCTGGCAGTCGAAAAGGGGTACAGCAGCGGCGGTCTCGCTAAGGTGATGCGATGGCGCACACGCGCAAAAAAAAAAAGAGAGAATGAGTGAAAAATGAACCATCGCGGAGCAACGAGTATAACACAGCTCTGGAAGCATCTCGAGCGCAAAGCGCTTCAGCAGAACGTGACGCACCGAACACGCAGAAGCAAGAAACGAATATGTACTGTCGCTCATCACCTTTTCACATTTAATATCTCATTCTTGACAATCAGGGTTCCACCCAGGAGGCAAGCACAGGTTGTGTGAGGAAAACGAAGTAAGAGAGGCACAGAGACAGCTAGGCACAGCTCCGCATGAAGGGTCTTCGGTGAAATACGAGCAATACGCAGTGTTTTCTCGCTTTGTTTCTCTTTCCCTCTTCGCCTCTTCCTCCTACACCTTCTGTAATCACTTCCGCAGTCCTCGTAACTTGCCGCATAGTCGCGCAATTCCCCTGTCGTCCTCTCAGCCCGCCCAACTCAACACAAAGTAGGGAACAAGAGCATGCGAGCCAACATGTATAACCAATAGAAGAGCTCACATCACACAGGCCACCGAACGGAAGACATCGAGGAGGGAGGGGAGGGGAGGGAAGCGAGCAAAGAGGAAACAAGCAGACAGAGCAGCGGAGCAAAGCAACGCGCGCGCACACCACCCATGGCGTGCACATACGTAAGAAGCAGAAGCATTAACCACAAAAAGCAGAAAAAGTGTAAAGAGAGAAGCACAGCAAGTGCCACTAAGAGCAACACCCCCGCCGCCATAGTTGGCGGTGTTTTGAGTGAGTTGGTTTGAACTTATGGGAAGTGAGAGTAAGGCCTTCAGCCCCTTCGTGTCGGTGGGACACAGAGGAAAAAAGCGAGAGCGAGAAGCAGGGCCCGCATCGACAGCAGCGGCTCCTCAAGAAGTACATACAAACTCCTCTGCACGTGCGTGCCTCAGCGCAGGGATGGGTAACTGAGAAGCCTTGTCTACGAAACGTCAGCCGCCAAAGCTTTCTTCGTTGTCCTTCTTGATCCCCTTACGCACAAGGGTGCGGTGAGGAGCCTCACCATCACCATCGGCTACGCGGAGCCATGAACGGCATTCGTCCGCATGCACGTGAGGAGGTGGAAAAAATAGTAAGCGTATACACAAAGCACACCTCACGGAGCACACACAGCTCACAAACGAGAAGGAAAGAGAAAATACAGTATAGACATGCGAGGACATTATTCACAGATACTAAGCGAGGAGGGTAGTCTGGTGAAGCGAGAGAGAGAGAGAGAAAGTGCGGCCAGCACCGCAGAAGGTAAGCACATTCGAGCAAAGAAACGGAAAGTGACACGGAATGGAGGTGCGAAACTATCGGACATCAACGTGAGGGAAAAAAAAAGCGGCGAGCAGAAACGCATAATGGAGGACGTAACACGTGAAGTGTCACCGGCCCGGTCAGTGAGTCGGTGATCTGCCACGTCTCGGTGGGCGGGTGCTGGGGACACTGCCGCTTCGGCACAGCCACACGCGAAGAAGAAATAAGGAGACATCGATGGGTACATCAAACGCATATGCGGAGAAAGACATGCGCAACAGATAGAGACACGAGTACACATACACACGCACACAGGAGAGTCCATTGAGACCGCTGCCTGCGCGCAGCCGATACATGCAGGTCTCACGACAACCGCTGCTTCGATGTACAGAGATGGATAAGTCCGCCCTGCACGGACAGCACGTAAGGCGTGTTATGGCGTGGGGGCTTGCGTGTGTGTATGGGTGTGAATGTGCTCGCGCGCGCAGAACTCGAAAGTCGGCAGCAAAAACCCTTAAAGACACCCGACAACAACAACAAAGACGATAAACCAAAACCACAAATGTGCTGTGAAGGAACGAATCAAGCAGAGGGCACAACTCCGCTGCGCCGAAGGGTATACGACCTCTCCGCAGTACACACTCCCGCCTTTACATGTCGCTGCGGAAAGAAACACCCCGGAGAGGTGAGAAATACCACCAACTCGCTAACATGCCACTTCGCGTATAGGCCACGCCACCTTTCAGTGCCACGACTATCGAAACGATCTACAGATGCTTTGAGGTTTCGCTAACACGCAGGAAGACCTGCTCAATAGACGTCTGCGACACACTGTAGCC
>NC_025856.1:516327-523500 GCF_000755165.1 Leishmania panamensis | reverse complement strand
AAAGGCCACGCCGAACACAAAGGAAAGGAGTTCCCGTGACCTCGTCAACAGTGGCGTGCGGAAGTACTCCGGGTGTGGGAAGGAGGCCAAGAACTGTGCCTGAGAAGTCGTGTACAGGCCGTAGTAGGAGAGGTAGAACTCTGTCACGGTCTGCTGCAGGGTGAGAAAGCCGGAGGCGATGTACACCTCCGCTGTGTCATTGAGTACGCCACCGGGGTACGTCAGATCATCCGTGGTGCCCAGCGACGGCAAAGCCGAGTTGTTCATGTGCAGCACCATATCGAGTCCCTGCGCACTGGAGGAACGGAGCTCCACGATCGCCCATACCATCGAGCCAGCCGGAACTGCGCTCCACACCTCATCCACTGAGGCGTAGACATTGCCATCGTTGAAGAACGAGAAAAGAGAAGACTCGGCGTTCATGTGCTCGATGAGCTTCCTCGTGAAGTTGAGCTGACCAACGATATACACTTTACCGGATGCGATGATAGCGTTAAAGGACATAACAGGGTGCAGGTTGCTGACCGCCATTGCGCCAAGCTCAGTCAGCGGCTTGAGCTGCATCTGGGCAAGCATCTGAAACGTGATGATGGTGTCCAGCGACGGCACTCGACTGAGGTGGCCCACAAGCGAGGTTAAGTAGGCCAACGTCATATCCACGAAGGGAACCGTGTCGTTGCGGCAGATAGACTCGGGCGGAAACGGCGTGGCGGTCATGTCCCCATCACACGTGTACGGGTAGCTGACCGTGGAGCAGGGTGGAAGCGAGCCGATGTGGTCCGCGTACGCCTTCTCATTCCAACACGCACCTATCGTCTCGGGTGCTGGCAGCATGCCCACCGTCGTCTTTGGTGGAGAAACAAAGGAGGCCTCTGGGTGTGGTATATCACCCCAGATGCCCCACAAGGCAATCGTGGTGGCGATAAACAGGAGTGGAACGACAATCTCCAATACGAGCCCGAGCGGCCGACGGTACAGCTGAGTGGCAGACCGAGCCACCATTTCGAGGAGTTGGTCAACCCCGCTGGTGGTGCGATCAGACAATGGGCGGAAGACCGAGGTGGAGGAGCGGTGGTACGCAGCGGTTGAGCATGGCTTCAAGGAAACTCCGCTCTCGAAGGTGCTCGAGCAACTTCCAGTATAGTTATACCCGCAGTAAGATGATTCGAGTCCCAATTTCGAGTCGCACGACGACACATACTCCGCCGATATCCCCTGCAGTGGGTTACTTTTGCCCCCCTCCCTGCTCGTGGGCCCCTCCCGCGGGGACAAGCCGCTCAAGTTCGAGGACCTTTCTGCCGACGCCAGACAAGGGCGCTCATCTTTTCGCACATCAGCGGTGGCAACGCCAATATTTCGACGCGAGCACTCATTGACGTCGCTGTCGGAGGTGCCAGTAGCGGGGCTAAATGAGCTTTCCGGAGGCGCCGCAGCAGAGGGAAGGCGCCCCATACTCTGGCAAAAAACAACGCCTTGTTCTCGGGGAGGCGACGGTCGAGTGTGGCCTAAGAACGCAGTAGCTCAGTGAGTAGTACACTACGAGCGCGAAGAAGAGACGGAGAAACTGCGGGGAGGGGGGCGGCGACACGCCACACGAGGAGCCTAAAGCGAGGCAGAAAAAAATAAACAGCTAACAAGGGAAGAGACAGGGGGGCGTGAAAAGGAGTGTAGGAAAACAGTTCGTCGCCATGCCAGTCTGATGGCCTGCGTGTTGGTCATCCCTCTTCTCTTACCAAACCCTCACCACCAGAAAAGAGGGAGAAAACAGCCGACTACACTCGCAGTTCAGCATGCAGAGAGAAGGTACGTTCGCTTAGCTCTGCTCCGCTGAATGGGGAGGGGGGACAGAGAGGAGTTCCTACAAGGGGTTCTCTTCGATACTCCCCTGTGTCGGCAGCCACGCTTTGTTAGAGTATTTTCTGTAGTTAAATGCCGACAACCATGTCGTAATCCTCTAACTGATTTCACGCTGCCGACAGTCGTTCGGTGACTTCTCTCGAGATTCTGCACAGCGGGGGAAAGGGTGCCGCTCGGAGGTGACAGCGCGCGACACATCCTTCACATACGAGCGGGCGAAAGACGAACTCAGCGTGGGGTCGTACTCCCCAAAGCTATGCAACAGTGTGTCGGCGGAATTCAGCAAACACACTATGTAGAAGACAACAACCATACCCCGCTCGTAGAGCCAACCGTGCGTGGGTATTCGCCCAGCTTGCTCACCTGCAGACCCCGCCCAACGTCACCAACCCCATTCAGCTGTGTGTCTGCACATTCAGCAAAGGAGGGGAAGTGGGCTGTCGCCAGCACAGCCCCTCAGCACAGTGGCAGCGCCTTCTCTGGATGGGCTGACGCAGCACCCCTGAGCGGGTCAAAGTACTGCCTCACTGTGCTGCCCTCGTGCGAGCACGTCTCGTGTCATCCGACTCGTTTAGCCATGGCTGCTGGCACGCAGAGCCATGCGTTGAGCTGTGGGAAGGTGAGACGTAGGGCTGCCGCTTCGATGCTCCCAGCACGTACAGTGATGACCGTATGCACCTCATCCACCGAGAGACGTGGCTGTGAAGCAAATCGCGTTGTTGCCTCCGTCATTGGTAGGAGGAGGTGCGATTGTACGCCATACCAGCCCACGTACGGCGCACGAGCTGCGCATCCAACATGGGCAGCTCGTGACGTGCCGTGGCGTCAAGGCATAGCAGAGGGCCATCCCATCTAAGTCCACCGTGGACGGAGTGAGGTTTGCCTCTGCACGCCTGCGCTAGCGAAAACGCCCACGCGGGGTTGAGGAAGGGGTGGTGGTGGTGTGCAGCATGCAGGAACGTAAGGGGCAGGATCGATGCAAAGGACCGAATGGAGAGCCCTGGATTGCGCAGCACCACGGTCAGCTTTGCAAGACGCTGGGAAGGGCAGCTCACCAATCTTCCCCTTTCGCACCCCATGCACTCCGCTCTTTAAAGCGTGTTTGCCTCGGCAGCCAAACCCAACGGCGACTCGTCCTCCATGCGTGCCCGCGACTCGCGCCATGGGGGCGTGAGAGGGTTGGCCACGTCGATCCGACCAGCGATGCGACGCACCACCGCCACGAGATCGTCATCCGGAGACTCTTCTGCTGCGACCAAAGTCTTGCCAGTCATGGCCATAGCCGCCACAGGGGATGGGGTGATGATGCCCACGATTGCTCAGGCCACACCCTGACCCACGCCCACGTTCCAGCGCGCGCCGGTGAGTAGCGGGCATCGTTCTCAGAGAAGATTTGGAGAGGGCGTGTCAATACAGCAAACTCGGCTTTCGCCTCCGTGAGGCGCTGCCACACCCGTTTGCGTGCCGCGTGCGCCATACAGAGGCGTCATCGCATCCGCTCCCCCCCCCCCACCGTCACATCGTATTTTTTGTGGGAGCTAAAGAAGGGGAGGATACCGCCGTCTCCGCTGACTCGCCTCCACCACGAGGCGTGGGTGAGTAGTGTTGAGCACAGCTACGTTTATCTCCTCCGTGAGGAAGTGAGATGGGAAAGAGGAAAGGGGGGAGGGTGCAGTTCACGCTGGGGATAACGTGTGAGACGGGAAGCAGGCGCTCCTCTCGCAGGTCGGGGGTTTTGAAGTTGTAGCGCTCCGCTTGTGTTGCCCAGGGTTCCCCAGGCGCCAGCTGTGCGCCGACCGACAGAAAGATAGAGTCGGTAAACAGAGAGAGAGAAATACACGTGAGATCAAGTGAAAAAGAGACCTAAAAGAAGGGAGAGCCTACGCGTGCAGGGGGCGCACACGGACCCACGCAAGAACGAAGTTGCCCTGTGAAAATAGGAAGGAGAAGAGGCGGATAAAGAGTGATGAAGCGGCGCAGCGAAAAGGTGCCGGTGAAGGATCGGAAAGAGGAAAGGAAAAGAAAAATATGCAAACCGAGATGTCTGGACTTGTGTGAGAACAGAGGTCATCGAGTGGTCGAGTTAAACAGAGCACTACACGCGCCAATGGCTAGGGATGGCGCGAAGAGGAGAATAACAGAAAAGCTGCAGGGCCCGCCAGAACTGAAAGAAACGCTTTGAAAGCAACGCACCGCGATTTCCACGTTCGAATCGCACTCACGCTTAAGAATGCCTGACATGCATCCCGCATGCGTAAGCCAGAGGTGCACCGAGCACAGAGCGCGTGTTTAAAGAATGGAAACAAAGAACAACAAACAACTCCAACAGCCTGCCCACCGTCGGTGGCGAAGATAGAAAGAGAAACCGCTGGCGTGAGCGGGAGAAGGGCGTGAAAGATGCGTGGGTAATGGAGGGAAGATGGAAACACACAACCTAAGCGATGGGGCCAGTGACGAGGGATAAGCACATAGATCAAGTAAGGGGGAAAAAGGGGGTCGAGGGAACGTAGCCGTGTAAGGGTGTGAAGGATGAGCACTGGAGCGTGCGCGTGCGTGCGAGCGAAAGAGATGAGCACAGGCAGAGCGGCAGAAAGACAGGAAACCGAGGTAAGAATAGGCCCCACAACATCCGCACAACTCGAAACCAAAAAGCTGCCCTTTCCATTCGCAGCCCCCCAACACACACACACACACACACGCTCTCTCAACAAAACACTTCTTCCCCTGACCTCCCCCCATTCGCTTGCTTCACCCGGGACGGCGGGAGACGAAGAGGCCAAAGGTGGAGGGAAGAGGTGTTCTGTTGAGAGAGCGCGTGTGTGGAGGGGGGGCGCAAACGAGAGTACGGGAAGCGAGACTGCGGAAGTGAGTGAATATGTCGGCCGCCAAGATGATTGGGGAAAGGCTCCCAGACACCAATGTGCTTCAGGATGAGCAACGGTGACATGCGTCACTGATGCGGTAAGGGAGAGAACGGGAGGGCGATATGAATGTCGGTGAAGCAGCAGACAGGCATTGTCGGTTGAGGATGGGAAAAGGTGAGCAGGTCGCCGGAGAAGGAAGAGGCTAGAGAAAGGAGCATGCGAAGGAGCGCCAGTGGTGTGGGTGGCCTTCACTAAACTTTCCATTAGAATGACCTCTACGGAGTGAGTCGCTCCTGGCGTGGTGCTCCGGTCTCGGCATGGACGCCTCCGCTTGGGTAAATGAGCGGACCCGGGAAAGCGCCCCAACAAAAATGGCTGAGAGTGAAAAGGAGAAGAATTCACATCCCGCACAGAGAGGCCAGCCATCCATACCACTGCTGCGCACCCCGCAAGAAGAGGAAATACGAGTGATGGTCCCTCGGGGATTTCCGCGTTTCGCTTGGCCTATTGTTCATTTGGAAGGCAATAGGCGCCAGTGCCACCTCCTTGATCGCGGCTGAAAGGGAGGAAGAAAAGTGTGCTCACCACCCTCGTCTCTTTCCGCGCTCTTCGCGGCTATGCACCCTGCATCACGCGTCGTCACGCTTGTGAGAGGGAGTGATCGACGTGTTGGCGCACACGTGAGAGCGGCGGCACCAGTTCGCGAAAGAGCTTGGAAGGAACAGGTTTAATGTGAGAACGTAGAGGAGCACAGAATAGTGGGGAGGTGTGAAGACGGAGCAGGACGTGAAGGAAAGAAGGGGAAAGAAGAGGACGAGGGAGCTGTTCGCTGTTGAAAGCATTGTGCGGGCCCGCAGACCCTACCCGCCAGGAGAGAGCGGCCTGTCCTTGGAAGCGTCAGGAGAACAACACACAGAGATAGAGAGAGGATGGACAAGAAAACCGTGGTGCGCGATCGCCTCCACGAGGATGTGAACGATCGCCACGACGAAGGCAAACGTCACCGACGGCACGCGTACAACAGAGGGGAAAAAAGCAGACGGGAGATGCGCGAGTGCAGTGGAGGTTGGAGAAGAGGTGCTGCACGCTAAAGAGACGAGAGAAATAGTGAGTGAGGAGGAAGGGGAGCCGCCACCCCCTCTCCCCCTCTACTCCCCCCCTAACAGCGGCCACACCGCGAGAGAGAAGCTCAAGCTCCCACATGGATGCATATCTCCGTTGACGAGAGAAAGGGGAAGCAGTCCGCACAGAGAAGCCACACGGCATAGGAATGAGGAGAGAAAAAGTGAGACAACAGGGGGAGATACACATTGAAAAGTAACCGTACTCCCTCCCGTAGCGGCAGAGCTAAAAGGCACACACGCGCAACAACACACGATGCATACTTATGGTAGTGTGCCGCTGCAGCCGCGCCGAGGATGCTTGGGAGGTAAAACATAATCAGAAGGAGCTGTGCACATGTGAGACGCCTTACACAAACACGAATAGTGCCAAGACCACATAAAGAGGCCTGTATGGGGGAGGGGAGGGGGAGAATACAAATACCATGAGGAAAAGGCAGGTAAGGAAGAGGGAGGTGGAGGGCGTGAGGAGTAGTACGGGGAGAGGGTCTTAGCAGGTGCAACTCACTCACCTGCAAAGACATGCACCTACGCAACGTTACCCAGAGACACACAAGGAGTGGCCGCCACCACAGCCACTGAAGCAAAGCTATAACGTACAACACCAACAAAGCAGAAGAGAGAGAAGCCACAAGCGCCGCTCAGCAGAATAATGCGTCTGCCCCATCACCAGCAGCAGAGCAGACCAGCTCTGACATGAGACACTAAACCATGACAAACGACAACAGCGCCTCCCTCCCTCTCTCCCTCCCTCCCCGCCCCCACCCCGCCGAACTGGACTTGATGAGAAGGCAACGAAAGAAAACCAGCGCCATCCACCCACAAAAGACTCCACTCCGTGAACAACGGCCACGGCACCAGAAGCGTAAACTCGGGAAAAAAAGGCAAAAGCCCCTTCCATGTCCCCAGCGGCAGGGAAAACACGAAATGAACACGTCATGCGAAGTATGAGCCCCTAGAAAATGGGAGAACAGCAGCGCAGCAACGTGTCGGTGGGTCGGAACACCACCCCACCCCACCCACCACCGCCCAACAGATGAACGCTAGTTCCATGCAGATTACATCCAGGCCAATAAAACATTTCAAAAAAAAAAAAAAACAAAAAAAGTGATGAGGAAAACGCCTGCGCGGGCACACAAACAAATTCACAAAGAAAAAAAAGCCCGCACCACACCGAGAAAACAAAACGTTCGATGCAGCAGCTCCCATCAGCAGAGCTTCGCGTATACGCACTGGATCGGTGCCCTCCCTTTCAGTTACTTTAACTTCTCCGCCAGCCCTCGAACTTTCAGGAAGACCTGCTCAATAGACGTCTGCGACACACTGTAGTC
>NC_025856.1:472645-512217 GCF_000755165.1 Leishmania panamensis | reverse complement strand
AACGCAAGTGAATAAATCAGCGGCAGCACCTGCCGAGCCTGCGCCATAAGCGGCACACGATCGTACTCCGGAGTAGCGGCGGCTACCATCAGTTGTGTGACATTCAACTGTGCACTGTGGAGTTTGTTCAGGTAAAACTCAGACACGAGCTGTTGCAGTGTGTTGAAGCCGGACAGTAGGTAGAGCTCCGCCGTATCGAACAGCACACCACCGCTGTACGAGTCATCGTACGTGGTCGCAAACGATGGCAAAGCCGAGTTGTTCATGTGCAGCACCATGTCAAGTCCCTGCGCACTGGAGGAACGGAGCTCCACAATCGCCCATACGCGCCCACCGGGCTTCACAGCGCTGCGCGCGTTCGCGACGCTGCTGTACACATTGAAGTCCGTCACATATTGAAAGAGAGCAGACGTTGTGTTGATGTAAGCGATTAGCTCTGATGTCACGCTATGCTCGCCTACAAAGTACAGGTCTCCGCTGCACAGCACCGCGTTGTAGCGGGTGTTCGTGCTAACCCCGGTCATGGACTGCACAAGGAAAGGCAGAATGAAGCGGTAAGCAGACAACGCCGTCCACTGGAGACTGATGAGCACGTCAAGGGTTGGGACGGCTGAAAGCCATCGCCAGTAGCTGCCTAAGCTGGTTGTGATCAATGGCTCCCACTCGTAAGAGACACGGCAGATCTCGTAGTCCGCGGGCAGCGGAAGCATGCTGGAGTCACCGTCGCAGATAAAGTTAATGACGCTGTGGGTCTCACATTTCTCAGTAACAGGATTGCAGATGGTATAGTTCATGGGCATGCATCGCATGAACTCGGCAACCGCCGGCGTCCCGTCCGGCTGCTTCATGCATGTGAAGTCGTGAAGAAGAGGCGCATGAAGACCGGCCGCACCCACGTTGTCAGAATCCAAGCTCAGGGATAAGTACGACATTTCCTCCGTGTACTCCGTGCCCCAGATGGCCCACAAGGCAATGGACGCGGCCATAAAGGTTAAAGGCACGGCGATGTCTACAAGAAGGTCCAGCCTGCGCCGCCATAGGTCTCGGGCTGACCGCTCTATCATAGCGAGCAGCTGGTAGACAAAAGAAGCGCGCGAAAGCCTGTTGGACGCACCACCGAAGCTCTCCCTATCGGCTGGGAGCCCAGCGCTCCCACTGCTGCTACTAGCGGTGCCCTCTGATGTGCGGCAGGAATTACTGGAGCTCGGCGAGAGATCGTCACCGAGGCTGCCAAAGTCACCCATGTCGAATTCGGTAAAGTTCACCATTCGGGTCGTCATTGCGTTGCGACGCATCGCACCCATGCCGGAGCGCCGCTTCATCGGTGAGTACCAACTTCGGTTGGATGCCTCGGTGCCGCCCAGCGGATGCACGGCAGTTGCCAGCTGCTCTATTGATCCGTCCCCATCCTCGTGCCACTCGTTGTGGACAGCGAATTCGTGCGATGTCTCGTTAGCCGCAACAGCAGACACAGGAGGCTCCATGTGCAGCCCTGCAGCGTGCCAACTCACATCAGCTTTCAATGTACCGTACTGGTCACCATCAGCCACCTTCTCGCCCTGGGTCGGCTTCACCATGTCAAGGGGCTCGTGCGGTGCATCCTGGGTAATGGAGAGCTTCACACAATCAGCCGTGACAGGGACACTTGTGTTCATCAAGAGATAAGTGGACTTCTCCTGCTTCGAGCCTTTAAAGCTGTCAGGGTTATACATGATTGATGCCTAGTCTTGCGAGTTTCAACGCAGCGACGGGGAAACAAGAATAGGGGGAGAGGATGCCACGCCAGGCAGCACCACCACCGCGACAGCGGCAGTAAAACAAAACGGAGGGAGCCGCCAGCAGCAGCGCAATGAACGAAGGCGACAAGCACAGCGAAAGGCAACACGGTGCGTCGCCAGTACGCAAAGCACGACAACAATGATTGAGAAAGGGGAAAAAAGGGGAATACATATGGCAGCGCGTCAATGCCGCACAGCACGCTTGGCCACGCTCACACCCACGCTCCGTTCCACTGGCAACTTTCACGTGCGCAGGCGCCGTGCAGCGCTCACTACGGCGAGGACTGTGTAATGGTTGTGTCACTCTGCCCTCACGTCCGCACGCTCGGATGACCGTTTCGTTAATGCGCCAATGACCACCACAATGAGCGTGCGCATGTGCAGACATATGAGACAAGGGTCGAAGAGGCTGTGCGCACGACGCCTCCACTTACGCCAGATGTGAGTAGACCAAAATGATCTGAGGTGGTGGTGGTGCGCAATCGAGGTTGAAAGAGGCCCACGTCTTTGTCAGTTGTGCTGGTATCCTTCTTCTTGGGGCTCTCTAGTGTTGTTTCGATGTGATGTGACGTGAGCAGCAGCACAGGTTCCGCGATGTTGGCGACGATGTCTGAGAGCTTTGGCAACGTGGGCGCCCGGGGAATAGAAGAAGCAACACGGTGCATTGTGAAAACATACGGCGCACATCAGAAAGAAGAGTGTGGGTTGGAGAAGAAGAGCGGGACAGCACGTACGGCGATTGACTAGGTAGGGAACAGCCGGGTGTTTGTGGTAAAGGGTGCGGCGCAGTCGCACCGATCACCTGCCCATCGGTGATGGCTACAGAGGCCGCAGCGAACAGGCTTAAGTGGAGAATTTCGCAGAGGAAGATACACGACAAGAACTTCGCACATCTAAGGAAAGAGAAGTACGAGGCGGCGTTTATACTGCCACGGGGGCACACACGCGTGCTCTTCTTGACCTCCCTCGTGCAGGAGATCAACAAGGCCCGCGAATCCACACGTATACACACGCGCGCGCGCAAGCACACACACCCGCGGCATGGAAAAGAGGCGACACTCGTGGGTAGAACGAGCATGCGAGAAAGCAACAACAACAAAACACAGCAGGGGAGAAAGCGGAGAGAGGAAGAGGGAGGGGGAGGCCAAGAGGCAGCACGACATACAACCGTCAGTACATCAATGGGCGTTCACAACGACACTCATCTCACGTGTGTGAGGGAAAGAGAAGAGAATGGAGGGAGAGAGTGAGCCGCTGTCATAATGGAGCGACCACATAAGCAGAGAAGAGCGCTATGCAACAACAGTGAATAATAAACAAGCGTGTGAGACTTGATATGTGAAAGGAAAGGGGAAAAGTTGAACCAAACGTACAGAGAGACGAGGGACGTCCCTCTTATCCTCCCGCTGCGTTTGCTCCTACTTAGCGTGGGTGGTTGCTTTCAACGATAGATTTGATCGCTTCTTCTTACGTCTCGTACAACGCATGCGTGTTGTGTGTGTGTGTCTGTGCTCCTCGACCACCACCATCAGCGCTACCCAACCCCTTTTGTTGCTCTTCTTGTCTCCTCCTCATGATGTCCTTTCCCTCACGGTTGCCGCCTCCTTTCCTGCTCGCTCAGGGCGCGTCTGTCTGTGGTGAAAATGAAAGCGAGAGTTTGAGAGAAACGAAAAACGCACAGCGAAACGCTCTGAAGCAGCGCGCCGCACCGAGAATCCTACACGGACACGCACTGACGTGCAGGTCATCAGCTGAGTAGATTGTCAAACGAGCGTGTCTGCCACTCACTACATCCACGGAGAAAGATGCGAAAGCGCCAGGGGAGAAACAGGAAATATAACCGCAGGATATGAACACTGGCGGGCACTTTCCTTCCCCCTGTACTATACGGTCTGTTGCCGATGAGACACAACCTCCTTCTCACCCCGTCTACTCTGGGCGCCGTTGCCAGTGGAGGGAGGGGCGAGCAGACTCCGTTAGCCTACAACGCGCAGCATCACTGCTGCTGCACTGTTGTACAAACCAATCTGGACAATACCTCGTGTGACCAACCAGTGTTCGCCAACACACGATGTAGCCTGGCAAGAGGGGTGGGTGAGTCCACCGTTGCTGTGACGCTGTTTGGTTGCGGAGTAGGATGTGAAATGCGCAAGGATGTTGCACGTACGCCCTTTAGGTTTGTATAGGGGGAAGGAAAAGGGCGCGCCATTCCGACATGTGGGAGGTGCAGTACAGCACGCCGAAAAAGGCGCCTGAAGACAAAAAGAAAATGGGCGAGGTAAAGGCGAAGTAGACTCGTAGTAGGCACAGTGCGGGTGGAGCTGAGCACCTCGTGTTTTTCATTCACTTTACTGTCGCGACATCGACAGCGCTGCTAACGCACACTCCGAGGTGAGTGTAACGCACCACAGTTCTGAGCGTCGGCAGCAAGGTTTAGCGGCACCAGCAAGCCATAGTAAAGTGGGTGAAGGAAAACGAAAACCAAAGTGAACGAAGTGCACGAGAGAACGGGAATGAGAGAAGATTGTCTCCTATGCGCCGTTCACCTGTGGTCTCTGGGGCTTTGAACCTCTCCACCGGGCCCGCGTTATCCGCCTTGTACGGCACTGCTGGCACTACTGGCACTCCTGTACACGGTTAGCGAGGGGGGATTCCCGGCGTGCTATGATGGGGGCCCTTCCGTTGCAGTGATTCGTTTACGCCTGTGTCTGCTCGAATTACGCCTTCTCGTTTACTTAAGTAAAAATCCATAAGAAAAGAGGACTGCGGCTGGTAGAGGGAAAGACACGGTAGACAACGCCCGCGCACCCTCACACGCCTATTCCAGTCCTCCACGCTGTGACGTGAAAGAAATTAACTGCAGAAAGGGTAAGGAAGAGGAGCGGTGCATGAGGACATTATCGGCAGACCGTCCGCACCACGCACAGCACCCGCTAGGGCACTAAGAGAGTGAGGGCGCAAAGAACGGCGCCGGCCATATCCACACACACGCAATCCGCCATCTGTCGTGGGCGAAGATTGCCCAGCAGTAACGTCAAAAACTCCTCGTAAAACACTACGAAAGACACCAAAGAGGCACAATAAAGCAGGTAACGTATAAACCATAAAAGACGCTAAACAGCCACCGTCAAGTGGGCCCTTCGCCTTTCAGCGAACGATAAAAAAGGTCGAGTCCCCGCCGTTAATGATGATCGGAACTAAAGGCCGAACGCATAACGCACCGCACAGCACCGCACCGCACACACACACAAAAGAAAAACGCAGACTCAAACTAATACACAGTTGAGCACATAGAGAAACACATTGCCGTATACACACAACAACGTGGGTACGTACGGTTGAGCAACTATACGTGGTCGCTGGTGTGATTGGAGTTTGCGGCGGGTGTGTTGAGGCGGGCAGGAGAAGAGGCGAGAGTAACCCAAAAGAAAAACACGCAAGAGAGAAGTAAAGGAAGGAGGCGCCGTTGGAGAAGCAAACGGAAATAGTGGCGCGCACACGTGCGTATACACGTTGGAGCGCATGCGTGCAGCGATATAAAATTTTGACGGAATTCGCTCGAGTTGGCTAAATCTCGCACACGGAAAAAAAGAACGAGAGCGGGAGGACCATCACACAGCGGCAGCAAAATGAAAAACACAGAGCCAGTGAACGGGGTCGCCACCAGCGTTGTGCATAGCAGTCGGAGCGATGGCGTTCACGCAACGGTGCCATGCAACGAGGAGGAAAAAGAGGGCTGTTGAGATGGAAACCGAGAAGCGGAAAGCAGGGCGGAGGCGCAGAAACAAAATTCGGCAGTGAGTCGTGCGGCGCACATGGCGCTCACGGTGGCGGCGAGGGCTGGATGGGAGAAGAGCGCTGTAGTCTTCGGCACCGGCCTTGCCTGGGGCCATTCCGCGCCCCTACAGTGTTCAAAGAAAAAGACAAGACACAGTCCACTTCGCCCCCTTCCCCCTCCAAACCTCCCCCACGCCGCCACAGACGACGACTACGGCAGCCTCGACTCCACCTCGCCCTCTCGCCTTTCCAAGACACCACCACACTAGCAGCAGCACGCGCAGCACCTCTTCTCCGTGGAGGCAAGGCGCTCCGCCTCCTCCTCCTCGTGCTGCCGCTCCGCCTCCTCCTCCTCGTGCTGCCGCTCCGCCTCGTCGCTAATCTGCAGGAAGACCTGCTCGATCGAGGTCTGCGACACGCTGTAGTCCGTCGCCCCCAGTTCGGAGGCGTTCTCCTCCATAAGCTTGAATATCCTCGATAGCTTCATGCTTCCGGGCAGCGCATAGGTGAAGCGGCGCGCACGGTATTCACGCAGCGAGGAGCCAGGGAACTTCGCCTCGAAGAAGCGTTGAATCGCCTCTTTCACTTCCTCATCGTCAGAGCGGATACGTATAGTCACCTCAAAGCCCGTGCCGAACTTCTTCTTCAGGTGCGTCTTGTTACCAATACACCGCAGAGTGCCGTCCACCATGATCGCCACGCGATGCGCAAGCGCCTCCACCTCCTCCAGGTGGTGCGTCGTCAGCACAATGGCGCAGTTGTCTGACACGGTCTCGATGGCAGTCCACAACCCGCGCCGCGCAACGGGGTCCATGCCAGCCGACGGCTCATCGAGGAACACCACTCGTGGCCCGCCGATTAGGCACACAGCAACGGACAGCTTGCGCCGGTTGCCGCCGGAAAGCTCACGCGCCAGGGTATCCTTGTAGCTTGTCAGCTCGCATAAGCTCAGCAATTCCCTCACCGTGCGCGTGCGAGACTCGTACGAGATGGCCCGCACACCCGCGTACAGCTCCAGGTGCTCCTCCACCGTCAGCAGGTCCAGGCACGCGTCGAACTGCGGACAGTACCCGATGCACCGCAGCGCCTCGCGGCTATCCGTCTCGATGTCGTTGCCGCAGATCGAGGCGTGGCCGCTTGTGGGGCTGAACTCTTGACAGAGAATGGAAATCGTCGTTGTCTTGCCGGCACCGTTCGTGCCGAGGAAGCCGAACACCTCGCCGGGGTGGACTCCAAAAGTGATGTTGCGCACCGCCACTTTGCCGTTGGAGTACTCCTTCCGAAGGTTCAGCACTTGCACGAGGTCTCCCTGCCGCTCGCTACTGTGAAGCACGCTGTTGCGCTCCGCCACAACGTCCTCGTCTTCGCCCTCAATAATCTCCGGCTCGGAGTCGGGGTTGTGGAAACTCTGCTCAGCATGCTGTCGGCGTCCGGGGTAATCGATGAAGAGAGTGATGAAGATGTAGATGGGCACCTCGATCGCCATGTACACGCACGGCCAGCCCACCACTGACATGGACCACGGTGTCTTCGTTGTGCCCAGTGACTCCTCTATCCTCAAGGTCGCGAGATTGCTTATGCCTTCGCCGACGCAGAAGCTCGGCACCACGCGGAAGAACCACGGTAACTTGTCGGCCACTTTCTTCGTGGACTGCACCACGGAGAGCATCGACACACTGACCACCAGGAGGAAGCCGGTGATGAAGTTAACTATCGTCACGGCATTCTGTGCTGTGGAGTGCTCCTTGAAGAGGAAACTGACGGCGTACGCCATGGTCACACTGGATAGGCCATAGAGGAAGAAAAGCACGATGGTGGCACCGACAGCCCTCTTGCCAATATACTCCTCGCGGTGGAAGATGGCGAAGACGATGATGACAAGGAACATCGTGATAATATAGCAACAGATATCAAACAAGAAGTTCGTGAGCCAGTAGATGAAGAAGGAGAGCCCCGACACGTTCTGCAGATGCCGCGCCTTGCACTCTCGCTCCTTGACAATCCATGACACGAATGTGGACGGAATGAGCGTAAAGGGGATCATAATGACGATGGAGATGATAAGGGAGTAGACCCACGCCACGAGGTCGTCCTCAGTCTTCGTCCTTGGCATCGTGTGGACGACGGTGGTCATCACACTGGCGTTATTGCCGCGCTCCGCCATGTAGTAGCCGTTGTAAAGATTGAAGAGGCCAATCCCCGGGGAATGCAGTGCCGAACTGTTGTAGATCACCCCCGAGGCTGCCGTACCGGGCGCAGGGAAGCTCGTCGTGTCGTTGCACGCCAGGCCGCTGTACCTCTCCATCTCGTGAGTGTTGTACGTCTCAAGCATGTAGGCCGAAAGCAATGAAATGGAGTTCACGCCTGGCGGCTGCACCGTCGTGGTCATCGACCCAAACGGTATGGTCAAGTTCATCGCCGACGCACATCCTGCCACGTCGATCTCGACCTGCGTGCCGTACAGATCGCTTGAGAGCGTGATGGCCGGGGATTGAAATAACTTGATGAGCATGAGTAACATCGCAAGCAGCACACACAGCACCGGACACACCACCTGGAAGAACTGCGTGCGGCGATCCCGCAAGCCGTTCCAGAGCCGCTTCCATAGCATCGCCTTGAACTGACTGTGAAAGATCGCAAACTCATTTCTGATGAGGTCGACATTCCACACATCCGACGGCCGCGCTGGTTCCTTACAAATACTGTCGACGGCGCTGGGGCTGACTAGGGCGTCGATGGGGTCTCTAGTGGCACCCGCACCGGCCTCATTAGCCAGTAGTGTCGACTCGCCGTACGGCGTCGACGAGTACTGCCGAGTCCCCTTCACCCCCTCTTTGGCATCCTCCTGCTGCACAATTTGGATGAAAATCTCCTCCAGCGTCGTAGCAGAGACGCTGTAAGCGTTGATGCCGAGCTGCGAGCTGCAGTCCTCAATATCGGCCAGCAGAGTGGGGAATGTTGCTTTGGCACCCATCGGCAGCCGGAAGCCCATCTCACCCGCACCGGATCCAAGCTGCGTCGCTGACGGCACGTGATTCATCACTTTCCTCATAATGCCCGGCCGATCAACATGGGCGACAACGGAGAGGGTCAGCACATAGCCAACACCAAGCTTGGTCTTCAAGAACATGTTGCTGCCCGCGCACTGCAGGCGACCCTTGCTCATGATGGCGATGGAATCACCCAGCAGATCGGCCTCGTCCATGAAGTGCGTCGTCAGCAGGATGCTGTGGTACTTGGCCATGGCTCGCAGGAGCTCCCAGGTGTGTCGCCGCGCGCCAACATCCATGCCGGCAGTCGGCTCGTCCAGGAACACAAGGCGGCTCCCGCCAACAAACGCAATCGCCACAGACAGCTTCCGCTTCATCCCGCCCGACAGCATCTTTGAGCGGTAATCGCGCTTATCCTCCAGGTCGACACCAGCGAGCATGCGCGAGATCGCCTCCTCCCGCGCCGCACCTCGCAAGCCCTTCACCGCGGCGTAGTACCAAAGGTGCTCGTAGCACGTCAGCTCCGGCCACAGGATGTTGTGCTGCGGGCAGTAGCCGATCTGCTGGCGAGCCTTCTGCCGCTCCTCACGGACAGAGTAGCCGTAGATGTAGCAGTCGCCCGCGTCGGCCGATACCATCCCCGTCATCATGTTCATCGTCGTCGTCTTGCCGGCGCCGTTGTGCCCCAGCAGCACCGAGATCTCGCCCTCGCGCATCCCCCAGTACAGGTTGTTCACCGCAACGAACGTCCTGCCGCCGCGACGGTATTTCTTGCGCAGTCCGGCGATGCAAACTGCGTAGTTGGTGTCGTCGTCGCCGATCTCCTCGAACACGCCATCCTCGGCTCGGCCGTCCTTATCGAAGCACTGAGGTGCACCTCTGCGGCAGCAGAACAGTCGCACCGGGCCGATGATGAAGAAGAGCGGGTGCCTCGGCGTGCCCCACTCCTTCGGCAAAACAGCGTCCAGGTAGAGCATCAGCACGAGGTAGATGAAGAAGTCCGCAAACAAGATAGAGGTCACCACGAGCATATTCGGCGAATCACGGAAGTAGGCGAAGGTCGAGGAAGTGACGCCACCGCTCAGCTCGTGCATGAGGACCAGCTTGATGCCAGCAGCGAGACCGGATGGCGAAAGAAAAGAGAAACCAATCTGCGCGGCACTTTGCACATCCTGAACAACGAAGAGCGGCACTGCCATGGCGAAGTAAATGAGCGGCGCCAAGATGGACGCCAGGCGCGCCTTGTTGAAGAGCGCCGCCATGAGCCACGACAACGTGATGAGGGAAAGGCAGAACAAGAAGAGCAGAAAGAAGACGATGCCCATGTTCGACTTCCTCAGGTACGTCACCCGCAGCAGAATCGCCATGATGAGCGAGACGCACGTGTACTGCACCAGGTAGATCAGGAACCACGCCGTGTACATAACTGCCTCTGACAACCCCATGATCAGCATTGCCTCTCGCAAGCGCAGCTCCTTCTCCAGCACGACGCGCTTTGTCATCTGCGACACCGGGTACAGGAAGCCGAGCACGAGGATAAGCGGCACAAACAGCCCGCCGTACGCGAGGAACTGTTCACTCACGAAGGCGCGTGTCGGCGCGGGAAGCATGACCAGCTTACTCGCTGGCGTCCTTGACGTGCGGGCCACCTCTGCCAGGAAGTACTGGTACACGGTCTGCTGTAGCGTCGTGAAGCCAGAGAGGATATACATGGCCGCCCCGTTCTTCTCCACACCGCCAACGTAGAACTCTGCAAGGATTTTCCTCGTCCGAGGCAGCGCCGTCGCGTTCAGGCGGATGGCCACATTGAAGTCGTCGGCAGCCAAGGTACCCACCTGAACGATGCCCCAGTTGGGTGGGTCGTGCGCGGTGCGCTCCTTGACCGTCGCCTCCGCCGCATCCTCCGTGGCGAGGGTGCCACCGTAGACATACTTGAAGTAAGTGGATGTGCGCTGGAGGTAATCAACAAGCACGTCTGTCGCGTTGGACTTCGGCGCAAAGTAGAGGGTGCCGCTGGAGAACATAGCAGAGTCCACCGTCTTGTCACGAATCAACTTGGAACCACCCAGCTGATAGAAGAGGCGCCATACCCACTGCAGCAGGATCATCTGATCCAGCGACGGCACAGGCGCCGTGCCCAGTGGCACGTAGCTGCGCGCTAAAAAGTAAGCCTCAAGAGCGAAGCTTTCCATAACGCAGAGGCCAACCGGGGGGCCGCTGATGTTGTTCTCAGCGCACAACAGCATCGGTGGTGACGCGAACTGTTTGACGAAGTCGCCACACTCCGGGAAAGCCGCGATTTGAGTACCACCTGAGAGCGTCATGTTGTAGCACAGCATGTTCGGCGTCCGCGCCAGTATGAGCTCCGTGGCAGACTCTCCACTCATGCTGAAGTAGTCAGTCGCCGGGATGGAGTCCCTCTTGATGATAAGCCACAGGATAATGGAGCCGAGAAGAAAGATGATCGGGATCAGCAGCTCGCACGCAAACGCGACGGGGGTGCGGGTCTGTAAGATCAGCATCCGCTTCAGTGTTACGCCCAGCTGGCTGAAGAAGGTGCTGTTGTTACCTTGCCACGATGCGGACATGCTCGAGCAGCGTTGCGCCTCGACTGCGCGCATGTATACGTTGTACTCCCCTCCGCCGCCTTTGTGAGTCTTACCGCTGCCGCTGCTCTCGTCCAGCTCATTCAGCTCCACGTGCTCAAGGCTCGGTACTCGCCACGCATTGGAGCATTCTCTTTGCTGGCACAACCCCTTTTCGCGTGATCTCTGGTGCGTTTGCTGCTGGCAGGTATGCTCCGGGGAGCCCTCGGAGTATTCGGACGACGTCCTCTCATGACTACTCTCCGCAAATGGCGCCGACATTGCTGGGGCGGTGGTGCCGCCGTTGGTGTTCATCGCGTCTAGCCGTATTCTGCAGCTATCAGCTTGCTTGGCCACCGCGGTACGCGCGCAGTTGCTCGCCGCGAGCAGGGGTGGCTGCTAGTGTGTGGGGGGGGGGTCTTTTGACGCTCTCCGTGGCACGATGAGAGGGAGCCAACGTGTCGCACTGACTACACACCGGCCAGCGCACGGTCCAATCCGCTCCACCTGGCGGTACACAACCGAACCGAGCTGAAGGGAGGGGGGAGCGGAGGGGAGCAAACAAAGCCGCAAAGACGCAAAGGAACAAGGCAGAGAGACAGCGATCACGCCGGCGGCTGCGCTCGTTGACGGGGGGCTCACCTGCAGAGAGAAGCAAAAAGGCTGCGCGGGCACGCTGCCCCACACAGGCACAAAAGAGAAGTGCACCGCTCAAAGGCAAACACAGAGACGCGGGCGTTCACCCAGGCTGAGGGCTACAGACGGGGGGGGAAGGGAAGAGAGTGACGCACGCGAAGAACAACAACGCACGCGCAAACGAGAGGGGCGAAAGAGAGCGAAAGGAAAGCGAACCGGCGCACGAGCCAGCAGGCAAGCGTCCAGTGAAGGGACTCGATGGCAGCGGAGAGAGCGCCAAAACAGTGAGCAGCAAATCAAACTACAAAGAGAACACAAAAAGTGAGCAGAAGAGGGGAACGAAGAGGAGGGAAGACCAAGGAGGTCAACACACGCCCTCAAGAGTGGCGCAGGCGCCAGTAATGTAGCCGACAGAGAGAGAGAGAAAAGAGTGCGCCCTATGAAGTCGTCCTGTGATGCACCAAGGGCATGAAGCGTCTGACTCTGAGATCTCAGCAAAGCGGCCACGGCTAGGAGGGATGACAAGCGCAATAACATAAGAGGCGTTGGTGGCCAGGCAAAGGGGGAGAACCGCAGCTGGATGGTGCAAGAGACAGGCTCAGAGAGGCTCGGAGACACAGAGAGCGTACGCGCACAGCAGCAAAGACGACGGAGCGAGTGCTAGAAGAAAGCGAACACTCCGCAGCACTTCGCCCCTGCGCGGCACGACCTTGGGTATCGGGGCAGGTATGTCTGCTCGGCGGGTGGAGAGGAGAGGTGGGAGACGGGAAGGCTACCGCAGCACACGCGCACGCGAGCAGCGGCAGACACCGGCCGAAAGACGACGAGCCCTCACCAAACGCAGGAGAAAAGAGGGGCGACGCACACGCACACTCACAAAAGAACCGCAAAGGTGAAACAGACGCAGCGCCAGCACCGCACAGCAACACACTCTCGCGTGCGCAGAAACGAGACGCCTGGCTCAGAGAAGCAGAGAGGATGGCGGGGAGCGCGAGCGCACACGTGCGTGAGGGGGGTGAGCGGGCTTGTCTGGATCCCCAATGCCGGCAGTAGCAAAAAGGAAAGGAAAAACAAGCAGTAACAGTGAACAATGACCCGCCGAGGGGTACTCAAGCGACGCGGCCCAACCTACGGAGAGAAGTGAAAGGGGTAAGGGGAGAAGAACAAAGTTAAAAGAGCAAGCAAAATCAACAAGGGTGGAGGGTGCTGGCCAGAGGCTCTCCGCTGAGAAACAACGCCGGGGGCCACACCTGTCAGCACTTAGTTGTGAAAAACAATCGCGTAGGAACAGTGAGAAGACAACACGCTGAGCCTCGAGAACCACGAGATGGAGAGAGGGCTCAAGAGGCGCGAAGAGAGCGGGGGGCGGCAGGACTAGCGAGTGAGAGAAACGGGCCCACTGCCGGCATGTGCAGCGTCGCCGTCAGCGAATAGCCGCGCACTCCGGATGTCTTTGAGATCCGTGCCAGCGCGACTAATAGCAGGCGCGATCTGTAGCCCTTCGCTGTATATGAGGGGTTTGCGGGGAGGGGGAAGCCCAAAGCAAGAGTGGGGCGTGTGTTCCCTCGGGCAGCTTTGTCGGTGTGTGCGAGCTTCGCGAACTATGCCGTGATGTCAAACTTTGGCGTTGGGGAGTGCGGGGGCAGCATAGCAGAGGGGGTGAGGGGTGGGTGGATACACCAACAGGGAAGAGTTGTGGAAGCGGCACGCAGAGCGAGAT
Source organism: Leishmania panamensis (assembly GCF_000755165.1). NCBI lineage: Eukaryota > Euglenozoa > Kinetoplastea > Trypanosomatida > Trypanosomatidae > Leishmania > Leishmania panamensis. The sequence goes on along the minus strand of NC_025856.1, from coordinate 498,731 downwards.
AGAAGACAGGATGCCAGTGGGTCGCCAATAGGAAAAGGGGGAGAGGAAAAGGGGGTGCGGCAAGAGAGGAGACCGTTGATGTTGAGTAGGAAAAAAAACGCATCTGGGGCGATCCGCATTGAACTTTCTGGGGCCGGAAAGGAGAAGCACGTAGCTGAGGCAGGGAGGGACGAACGCAGCGGGCGGCGTCCTCGCCTCCCCAGCTACCTGCCCAGCCTTTCTCGGTCCTCCCCAACCGCCATCCCCCGCAGGGGCAGGCCGTGACGCACACCGCGCCTAGTCGCATCGCGGAGACAAGCAGAAGGGGGAATAGCCCCCACGCGCCGAGAAAGAGGGGTGAACACGTGTGCTCAAGAGTCGCCCACGCTGCACTCTCGTGAAGGCGGGCCGCTCCGCCCAAACACGCGGGAGACGCGATCGCCCTTCGGCGCGTGGAGGAGGGGGGAGGGAGGGCGCTACCTCACGCACACCGCCCACGCGTTGCTTTTCCCCGTTCCTTTTCGCACGTGCTGGCGTACTGGCGTTACTGACCCGGGGGGAAGAGAAGTCAACGAGAAGAGAAGACTAAAGAACGGAGAGGGGAGGGGGCGAAAGAAGAAGAAACATCTGCGTCTCGGCGCGTCCACACGTACGCAAGAAGTTTGCACGGAGTGTCCACGTCAGTCGCGTCCGCGCGTGTAGGCTCGTGCGACCTGCCGTCGATTCAGCCGGGCTCGACGGTGCTGACGCACCGCTCGGTGCCCGCCACCCTTCTTCTTGCAGGCTTCCCTCTGTCGCTCAGCACCCCGCGTGCTTGCCCATGGGGGTTGGAGCAGTGGGCTGCACATCCCATGATGGGTCGGGAAAGCCACCGTGTGCAGCCTTCCGTTCCCGCGCATCACGACGACTCGAAAGAGGAGTGCGCCGCTCCTCGTCGGTGGCTCAAACCGTCGCCCCCGTTGGAGGTATGAGAGAGGCGGTCGGGAGAAAGCGGAAAGCGCGGCACGGCGACCGCCAGAGTCGCTGTGCGGTAAGTCGGACCGCGCGCCAGGCCCCGTCCATGCGCAGGCGCGCACACACACACAAGCAGGCGCGCGTCATACTCACACGTAGAGAAAACCAAGAGAGAGCGAGTGTACAGGGCGGCCCTCACGGAGGCGCCCCCATCACCCTCGCTCATGGAGAAGGTCATTCCAGCGCCGGGCATCATCCTCCGCCCTCGCCCCCTCTGGCGACACGCACATCAGAGCTGGTCTCCATGCCTGCGTGCGCGTGCGTGTGTGGGTGGGTGTTATATGCACGTCAGAGCGACATGCAGCCACGCGTGTGGGTGCGGCAACCACTGGTAGGGAAGGAGAAGCAAGCGAGAAGAACGAAATACAGAGAGAAGACACGCGACCGATGGCAAGGCGAACATGCCTGAGCAAAGACGTACTCGCAAAGGGCGCGCACGCTACGCGCCCACACGCCTCCCTAACAGGCGCCTCTGCATGTGCCTCCGCGCACCACGACGTACAACGCCAGCAGCACCAACAGACAAGCAAACAGCGCCTCCCCACCACGACGTCAGACAGCGCAGGACTGAAAGAAGGCGAGGGGGGAACAAAACATGGGGGAGGGAAAAAGGCACCGCGACACACAAGAGGCGACAGAGAGAGAGAGAGACCAAGCAACACGAGCGAGATACCGTAGCCACCACCCACCCACTCATGCGCGTACTGTTGAACGACACATGCAGGCAGCAGTCCAGCCAGACAGACCCACAGACCTGCACAGGTACACAGCAGCACAGGACGACGGCACACACAGACACAAACGAGCCCGCAGAAGTGAACCAGCCAAAGGGAGGGCGACAAACGGGGTAAAAGGCGCGCTCGAGACAGAGGCGGCTGGTGGGAGGGAGAGAGGGGGGGCAGGAGCACAGCCTAACCCACACCGAGAGAAAGAGAGCTGGTCGACCCGCACATCGACCGACACACTTCCCGCCTCGCTCACTCAACCCACCCACGCTCAATAACAAAAAACGAAAAAATGCCGCCCCCAACTCCGCCGTATCGGTCGCGCTCCTTGGCCTCTCTGATTGCTCACCGACGCGACCGCTACGACCGCCCAGCACCAGGAGGACCGGCACACTACAAGGAGGCAAGTCATTCCACCAGCGCACGCCCCACGCACACGCCAGGGGTCAGACTCAAGAGCGGAGTTACTTTACTTACCGTGCCTCGCTCTCTTTGTAGTGCGCGGGTGCACCGGTGCCGGTGCCAGTGTGAGTCCCTCGCGCGCGTGCGTCCGACCCTCGGTAGAGGCCATGGAGAACAGAGAGAGAGAAGGAAAGCGTAGAAGCACAAGACAAACACACACGCGCACTCACCCGTTCGACACAGACGCGAAAAGGGCGCGAAAGGGGGGCAGGCGCTACTGTACACTGGCGTGCAAGGGGGAGTGGGGGAGAGGGAGAGAGAGGCAAGAGCGTAGAAGGGGACAGACAAACACACGCGCAAACACTCCGAGAGACACTGAGGTGCGTGCAGGCGCACTTGACGACTCTAAGACTCCTCGCACCAGCGGTTCTCCTCGCGAATCTTCTCCTCCTCCTCTGGTGTGAAGTCGTTCTCGATGTTGAAGAGCTCGCGAATCTGCTCCGCCGTCTTGCCACGGATCATGCTCGCGACACAGGCGCACGTCAGGTCGAGCAAGTCGCGCACGTTCAGAAAGTTTGCCGCCATGATGACGTCGATGAGGACCTCGTGCTGCCTCTCGTCGTGATTCTTGAGAAGCTTGCTGAAGAGGAAGTTGCTGTCCCACTCGCACACGAGCGATTCAATCGCCGTCTTGAGCGGCTTCTCGATGGGCTGGGCCGGGTTGCCGCAGTGGTACTCCATGTATTCTAGCACGAGTCGGAGCGTCTGCCCCGACACGTTCGGGATGGGAATAATCGCCTCGCTGCCCTCCTGATCTTCCAGCATGTCCCTGAGGAGCCCCGACATCTTGGCCGACTCGCGCGACACCTTGAATTCTACAGGCGGGTGGTCATTGCTCTGCAGTACGCAGTACTGCGAGAAGTCCACGTCGTCGCCGTTCGCGATTTCCACCGGCATCGCTCGACGCGCGCTGCGCAGCAAGAGTGAAGGCGCGGAAACGAAAGTGAAACAGAAGAGCAGCACGAGCAAGGGTGAGAGAGAGCTAAGGAGACACACAACGTCAGTGCACGGCGAGTCGCATGCGTCTTGCCTCGCTCCGCTCAACTCTCGGTCAATGCTGCTCGCACCCGCACACCCACACTGTCGCCCTCACTCCTCAAGCTGCGCGCGTGCGGTTCAGCTGCTGCTGCTCTCAGTGTCACCTCGTCGACTCCGCGTGGGGTGTGCAAACAAACAAACAATGGAAACAAGGAATGCTTGCGCTTTTTCCTCGCTATTGGGCTGTGAGGCGGCGGCGGAGGGGAAGACAGAGGGAGAGTAAAAAATTGACGGGGGCAGCTATCAAGACGTGCCCAAGGCGGGGGCGAGAGGCGTACGTGCGTACGTGCATGGGTGTGTGGGTGTGTGCGTGCGCAGAAGGGGGGACATGGAGAAGGGAGGATGGGGACGCACTCGGGTGTCTACACGGGGAGCGAGCGGGGCTCGCGCACACACTGTATTTCATCGGCCAGCGAAAAAGCCGTCATGAAGGGGCCAACCAGCCGCGATCAGCCGGGCACAGAGAGGGGGGAGAAGGCCAGCACGCCCACCCACGTGCCACAGCGTGCGAGAGCGCGATAGAGCCACGCACTCCCTCAAGCAAAACAATGAAGAGCCGGCAGCGCTCCTCGTGCCCAAGCATGAAACGGACAAGCCATATACCCGTGCTGTCCGCAACCGCCGCGGCGCCTCCACAGCTAGCCTCGCGCACTGCGCCACCACCTAACTGTGCGCCCGTTCCGGTGCTTCCCCGATGAAGTTCTCCGCTTTCCCGTGCGGCGCGTTTCAGGCAGCGCCCACTGCTTCTCCTCCAGCGCCCCAGCGATAGGCAGCAGGCGGGCGCTCACCCAGGCACAGACACACGCAGTCCTACAGACAGACGAACATTGAGAGAGGCGGTGCACACGCAATCGCGCAATAAGGAGGAGAAAGCGCAGAGGGCAACGGCAATAAAATGAAGAGAGGTGAAGTCGACATCAACGCCCTCACCTGCACAGCCAGACACACACCGGGGGAGGGATGGGACGTGGATGAGGGTGAAGACACGTAGTCCCTCCAGACCAACGGCAACACGGAGCCCACACCACACGTGCGTGTGGGTGGGTGGGTACGGGCATCCCTTTTCGGGGGGCTGATGCTCCGGGGGCCACTTTGCGGCCTGGCGTGTATTGGAGCAGTGCGCGCGTCTAATCACCATCGGGGCTGCATGGCCAGACTGAAGACAGCGCTCTCAGTGCCAAGGGCGGTCCGCTCGACGCGGTGGCTGGTGGAGCCCCCATCCGCGACGGAGGCACGGCCGAGGCCCGAAGCGCGGCAGTGCTCGTATCGTCTCCCTGGGAGGTGAAGCAGAGCGCATGCTGAAGGCTGGCGAAGCCCTCCACGAAAGCGGCAGCGCCGGGGAGGGCCGACACGGTGGTGTCCTGAGGCAGGCGCCCCACACCGACGAGGTCCGCACTCGCCGCGGCAGGTATTGGCTGCACGTACGGGGCATCCCCGTCGTCATCGCTCACCGCGGCCAAAGTCCGCTGTGCAGTCCATCGTCTCCACCACCACAGCTGTGTCGTGGCCGAGGCGGCCGCCGCGCCGGGACTCCATCTTGCCCTCGCCGCCCCCGATGACCTCCTGCTGGTGGCGCCGCAGCAGCGACCGACTCTTCGTGCCAACACACTCCTTGCATTTATAGCCGTTTCGCCGGCGCACCATATCGCGATCAAAGCGGCCACACACGACGCAGTAAATATGCGGCGTCGCGCCGCCCTGGGGCACCTGGTGCGAGCGGAGAAGGTCTGTGTCGACCCGCACGTCCAGCGCTGCCGCCTCCTTCTTCGAGCGGTGGAGGATGACGTCCGTGTCGGCGAAGCTCATGTCCTGATTGCGGTCCTCGCGGTCACTGTCCGCGTCGTAGTGGAGCACACCGTCCACGCGGATGCCGTAGTCCGTCGCGATGGCGTGGCGGACGAGCTCCTCCAGTGTAGGATCACGCGCGATGGCGTCAGCATTGCCCATGAAGGCCAACTCATCGACAGCGCCGCCGAGCCCTGCACCGGCACTCGGCCCCCGCGAGGCGCCTCTCCCGCCGTCCGCCGTGCCGGCACCTTCGCCGTAGTTCACCGCGTCATCGTCGCTGTCGCCGCCATTCTCCTGGTCAATCAGCTTGCCCTTGCGGTAGAAGATGGTTCCGAACGTGTCATCAATGATGTCATTCACGTTCAGCGCCGTGTCCACGTTGGTCCGCAGGTCGCCGGTGCTGCTATCCTTCATGTACACCGGGACGCAGGCCATCTCATCATCCAGCTTTGCCCGCCCAAAGGCGGCACGGTGCAAGAAGGCCACCGGCAGCAGCTCAAAGCACATGAGAAGATCCTGGATAACAGCCCTCGTGGCCTCGACCTCATGCTCATGGGCGCCAAGGTAGATGAGGCCGGCTGAGGAGGCGAGGTTCACAATGACAGACTGCCAGTAGCTGAAGAAAATGATGGACTTGATGCAGAGGAACTTCAAGAAGGTCTTGGCGTAGTGCATCTCCTTCTCGCACTCAACCTCGAACAGCACGAGGTAGTAGAGCGCCATCGTGAGGCTAACGTTGATGACGATGCAGGCGTACGTGTACACGTTGTCCGGCCCAAAGCTGCCCTCTTTGTAGATCCCAAGCGGATGGCATACCATGGCAACGAAGGACGCGAGAGGCTTGATCAGCGCGCATTGCAGCACCCAGCGCTTGCAGCGCAAGTAAAAGTCCGTGTCGAGCGGGAAGGATGGCAGGTAGCACATCGGAAACGGGTGCATGCCCTTGTACCGCTTCTTCTTGAGAGACCGCAGCAGCTGCCCCTCTCCGCCGCAGTACGACACCATCAGCATGAAGAAGATGTACAGGACAAAGCTCTCGTACGTGTCACGCACCGTCTCGAAGAAGAAGCGCCACCTATAGAAGAGCAGCGACAGGGCGGAGAAGACGGCGTAGATCGGGACCATCAGGATGATGCGCATCTCCAACACCTGCAACTTTGGGTAGTCAAACCGGGAGAGGTGCTCGCGCAGGTCGCTGAACGAGATGAAGCAGCAGATCACGGCGCAGAGGACAGCGGCGTATGTCAGCGCCTTATTGTTTACCCACGTCAGGTCAAGGCCAGAGACGGTGGTGCTGTTCGATGTCGGGTGCCCCTCCGCCGACGCCATCGCGAGGCGCTGCGCCAGGAACTCCACCGGCACCCTCGCCATGACTGCTAAAAACACGGCACGCACGCACGTGTGTGTGTGTAGGTGTAACGGGCGCCTCTGCCGCTTTGGCAGGGGAGGAGCGAAGCGCGCGCCCACAGAGAGACACAACGAGGGTATGCGACACGCACAATAGACGCCCTTGATGGAGAGCCGAAGAGAGCGAGAGGCGGCGCCGCGGCGGTGTATATCGGTACACGGGTGCGCCGATGGCGTGCAAAGAATACCCTGTGCGTGTGTGCGTCTGTGGGACTGCAGGCCCACCTGAGCGTGCTTAGGAGGGGAGGGGGGGGGCGCCGTAGAGAGAGCAGGTGGGGGACGTGTGCTGGGGGAGGGAGGGAAAACAAGGAGACCGGCACGCTACACTTCTCGTAGGGCACCTGGTACGGCGGGTGGCAAAATGCACCCACGCACACACACACGTGCGTACGCACCCGAGAGAGAGCCGCAAGGAGGCACGGAGGGGACTGTGAAAAGAACAAGAAGGGGGGAGCAAGCGCGAGAGAAAGCGACACGCAGAGGCGCAGGATCACGCGATGTAGCACGCGTAGAGGGAAAGTGAGGTGGGGTGGGGTAGGACCCCGCCGCAAGACACGCCCGCGAATTAAAGGGCGCAGCGGCACACGCGCGCACAGTGCGGTGCAGCGGCGGTAAAGGGGGGTGAGAGGTGAAACACACCAAAACAGCTGCGAGATCAGCGCACAATACTGACGCTTTACTCATGGCGGCAAGGCAGCGCTCGCCATGAGTGCGATCTCGACGTGCATGTATGGGTGTGTGGCACAGCAGTGAACGTGTTTCAGCCGGGGACAGCGGCAAAAATTCGTCATGGAAAGAGAGGTGGTGGTGGAGATGAGAGACACGTGCATTGCCAGGGGAGAAGTGCAAGGGAGGGGGGAACAAGGAACATAAAGCTGGACATGACAGGCGCGCATGTGTGCGGACCTCATGAAGAGGCGGAGAGAGGAGGAGGGCCTCTGCGCTATCGACAGAGAATGACAAGAAGCTCCCCTCGCCCGCCTTTCGCTTGTGGGGAAACCGGGGGACGAAGAGCGCGCCGGTGCACTGGCGGACAGCGTCGCTACCGTCTCTTCTGCGTACGCCGCCGTTCGCGTGCCGTAACGCTCGCAAACCTGCACAGCGTGAACCTAACTGGGAGAGATCTCAGTCGGCTCCGAAGCGCCAGCTTGTTTTTTCTCTCTTGTCCATCTCTCCCGGCTGCAGTGGGGGTGCAGCAGCACCGCTTGTGCCCATGCGGGGTGCATGGGACTACAGCAGCCCCTGCACCGGTGTGTATTTTTCTTTTGGTCGTAGGTGCGCTGCGGCACCGAGAAGAACGAGAGGCGGGCTGGGGCGGCAGGGGAGGGGGAAAGAGGGAGGAGTGCGAGACACACAGAGGGAGAGGCTGAGCGAGAGGGGGGCGTCCCTCCCCGTCTTTGGTTTGCGTGCCACCTCGCCCCTTCATCCCGCCCCTGCTGACCCCTCCCCCTCCCTCCCCCGCCTACCCGCAGCCACCAACCGCCTACTTCGACTGCCCTGCCGAAAGAAGAAGGAAATCACTGAAAGCACAAACCAGTAAAGCACCGCGACGACGTGCACACGCACGCGGGTGCACGAGCCTACCCAGCGTCATAGGCTGATGCAGCCGCGCACATCCGTGAAGGGGCACCTATTCCACTCGGTCAGCGCGGTGGGCGGGCATGCCTCGGGGCGAGTAGGGGTGGGAGGCTGCCGGGCCTCTTCGCTGCGGTGCAACGACCACGAGGCTACACCCGAACGCTGCCTAGTAGAAGAAGCCGAGCACCTTACCACCAGTGTTGCGGGAGCGGGCCTCCTCGTGGTCCATGATGCCGAGCGAGGTCGTCAGCACGACAAAGCCGAACTGACGGGAGGGCAGGATATTCTTCATCCACTTCTCGTAGTCGGTGGTGGCGCAGTCGAAGCGCGGGCAGATGGCGCCGCACTTGTTCAGACGGCCATTCAGGTTCACGACGATCTTGCCAGCGCGATGGTCGTCGATGATCTCGAACTCGCCAATGTAGCCGTGCTTCTGCATCACCTGCAGGAACTTCACCACCACCTTGGAGGAGGGGCGGATGAGCACCTGGCGCTTGCCACGGCGCTCCGCGCTCGCAATGGTGCGAAGCGCGTTCGCGAGTACGCTCATCATCGTCATTGTCGCCCGCACAAGCACGCGAATGCGGGGAAGAGGTGCGGTGCTGCGTACCGCACAGGGGGGAGGGAGCAGCGGTAGCAGATGGTAAGGGGTGTTGAGTGAGGAATGGAGGGTGTTGTGGGGCCGCGGCCAGGCGCACACCAAACAAACAAACAAAGCGAACGAGAGGGGCAAAGAGAAACGGCAGAGGAGATGAAGGGAGGCCACATGCCCCTGACGCTTGTGCTGGGAGTCCCAGGGAACCGGCATCGCTCGTGGGGGAACAGGCAGCGGAGGCAGCGGCCAGAGAGCGAGACCCGCACAGGAGGAGTTGAGGAGGGAGGCTCCCACGCGGGGCCCGGAAAAGAAGCGCCTGAGCGCCCACCCCGCCCCTCGCCTCCCTTCTCAGCGAGGGCGCTGACCCTAGTCGAGACAACCCCTCCACAGCGACACCATCGCAGCGATACACAAACTCGATTATCGAACGGGGAGAAAAAGAGCAACGGCGCGGATGTCCTTCCAAGCCCATCGCCGCCCATCGTGTGCACGTGGCGTGCAGCACGAGCGAGGGGATGCGTGTCTGCACGTGCAATTTCACGCCTCCTCCCCCACGCGCCGCAAAGCGCCCACTCGATGGAGACAGCGAGGGAGAGTGCGCTCACAGACAGCCACCACCACAGTGTAGACCTGCCCCGCCTGGCGCCACCGCGTGTCGGGTCGTCGAGACATCGCTGCCACATCATGCCCCTTCATCTGGGGCGTCAAGTCCGGGCACGACGGCGACGGGGGGGGAGCCTGCCGGTGCAGCACCGCCGCTACTGCGCGCAGCTCCTCGCCTGTGTGACGGCCAGCCCGCACGTACCACGTGGGCTTGAAGTGCGAGTGCGCTCGTGAGCGACGTCAAGCGGGTTTGTGGGTCGTCGTACCGTACGCGGGGAACAGCGTAAAGGGACTCTGGACCGATAGGCTCGGGCGAGGCGCGGGTGGCGGGCCTTGGCGGTGGTGCCGCAGCCGCAGCGGAAGAGGCCACATTCCCCTCCCCCCCTTCAGGGTCCTCAGCCAAGAGAAAAGCTGGTAAGATCGGATCGATGGATAGGATGCCCGTGCCCGTGGCTGCAGCCAGCGTGCCCCGCCATGCCGGACGTTGCTGCGTTGCATCCGTCGCGCACATCTCCGCCCAGATAACCTCGGCAGCGGTGGAGGGAGCTCAGGGTGTGAAGGAGGTGCGTCTCCACACCCTGTACGGCGACTCCGAGGCAATGTAGTAGGGCGTGGTGTGGTCCCAGAGCTTCAGCAGTGGCCGCGTTGCGAGGGGCCTGCGCAAGCCCCAGTGGGGGTCAGCGCTAAATGCCAGGCCGGCCATGCGAACGTCGCACGGCGAAGGGTGCGGTGCCCCGTGGGATGCCAGCATGTAAGTCGCAATCCTCGTGCTGGACAAACTCGACGCCCAACGCGCTCCACGCCTTGACCACGGCGCCAGTGCAGCAGTAGGGGGGCCAAGCAACGGCGAGCTGCACCGGGGCAAGGGGGGTTGCAGCAGCTGGCAGAGCTCGGCGCTGAAGAGAAGAACAGTGAGAAGCGCCTCTCACGATGCCGCGAAGGGGTCGTTGGAGCTCGCCTTGAGAACGCAATGCGGCCGCGACGACGAAGGCTACGGCAGCGGTGTGCGAGAGGAGCAGGAGAGCTTGAGGGTAACGCAAAAGACGGTGTACGTGCGCTGTGCCGTAGATGCGGGGGAGGGAGGCGGCGGATGGCGCTGTGGCGGATGACCACCGCCTTTGAAAGCGACGTGGGCCCGCCTGGCGCGATCGAGGCGGTTCTAAAAGCGGCCTCCCCGAGCAGATGGGATCCGCATTCGCGTGCGTCACCATCGTCTCCTCGCTGCCGCTTGCTAGTCCTCCATGTGGGCCGCTCAGCGCCCGAGACGTCACTGTGCCGCCGCTGCCGTGGATGGTTCTCCTGCTTGTTTCGCACACCTGCTGGCTCTGCGCTCCTCAGGAGGCAAGAGCGCATCTGGTCGGCACGCCGCCGTGTCAGGGGAGAGGGAGTCACCACCTTTCAACGAAGGCTTTCTTTTCTTGAGGCGTCTTCTGGCAAGCACTCCACGGGCATTGCTCACATCCCCCCCCCCCCACGCCTCTGGGCGACCTGTCTAAGCCCGCAGACAATTCGTCGCCCTGTACTGTGGGTGTGTGCGTGGGGGGGCATCGCCGCACGTAGAGGCAAGGGGGTACGCACCAAGAAGGGATCCTGAGGACGTTGGGGAGCGCAGCAGCGATGGGGGTCATGGGGAAACAGAGTTCATGCGGAAGTGCTAGCCGCAATAGCGGCTAGCCGAAGGGGGCGGGGGAGGGGGGAGGGGATGGCCGCAGGAAGGGAGGGAGTGCGCTGTGCTTTAGGCCTGCGCACACGGAAAGAGTGAGGAGCAAAGATTCCAGCTCAACCGACGGCCTCCCTCGGCAGGCATCGTGCTCTCGGCCCCCTCCCCCACTCCCGCCTCACGGCATGCACGACGGCAAGGACTCACGCGTCACCTGGGCTTCCCCGACGGCGCGTTCTTCACGTCGTCGTTGAAGACAACCTCGTAGTCGTCCACCGTCTCGATACGCGCTGCGCTATTCCGGATCCGGTCTGCCTTGCGCTGCTCCTCCAATCGAGCCTTCTCCGCCTCGGTCGCGAAGAGGCGTTCATACAGCGATGGCCCCTTAACCTCCGAGATGAGGTGCGACTTGGCAGCCTGGGGAGGCTCCGGGAACCGGAAGAAGTCACGGAAGGGCTGCCAGCGCAGCAGCACCGGCTGCAGCAAGCCAGCCGTGGACAGCCCGATCCAGTAGGCGAACATCGCCGACGGCTGCGCAGCAAAGAAATAGACGCCGACGACAGATGACGCACGCACGGCCCACCGCACGTACATGCTGCTGGCGCTGCGGCCGCCACGCTGCATGCGCTGGTTCATCTCAAAGTTGAGCAGGAACATGCCGGCGCAGATGGCCGGCAGCGCGTAGGTCGGGTCAGGCATCGTCAAGTCCTTCACCCACAGGAACGGCGCCATCTCGAGATCCGTTTCGTACATCGCCAGGCGTCGGATGGACAGAAAGGCGGACATGGTGATGGGCGCCGTGAGCACTGTCAGGAAGCTCTTCCACTGCGCGCATCGGTGCCTCTTGCACAGCGCGTACTTCATGCGGTTGTAGCCATCCTTGATGACGCGCTTTTCCGCCGAAGAAAGCGTGCGGTCATTCTTCACCTTGTTCTGGCTGTTGGTGATCTCAGACACTTGCGGCCCGATGTGAGCCATGCGCAGCGAGTTGCGGTGGCTGTAGAGGGACGGGATCAGCGTCAGCACACGCATGCACAGGCCGTAGAAGAAGAAGACGTGCCCCCACCCGCCAAGGTCGAGCGACATGAACCCATCGTGGCGCAGGCTGCGCATGATCTCCACCTGCTTCTCCACAGGCTGCAGGAAGCTCACCGCCCAGTCCCAGAAGTCTTCCAGACGCTCAAACAGGCTCTTGTCAGGGCGGATGTAGTCGTCCACCTCGGTCGGCTGGCGGGCAAAGATCTCTGGCAGCTCCTCCTCCAGCTGAGGGTTCGTCGACCGCCCCACGTCGCTGCGGCCCCAATCAAGTGGATTCCAGCTAAGGCCACGCTGCTGCACGTAAAGGGCCCCCGTCATTCCGCCACGGCAGCTGCCGACACCGTAGCCACACGAGATGGGCGAGGAGAGCGGCGACAGGGTCGGGGTGCAGTTGTGACGCACGGAGAGCCACCAGCATGCCGATGCGGCTGGCGCACCGGAGTGCAGCAGCGTGGTCGCCGCGAGGGCCACCGGCGCGCAAGCAAGACGCGAGCCGAGGTGCATCAGTGAGAGACCCGCGAATCAAGAAGCTAAGACGCCCGCCCCCGTGGTGTGTCGAGAGAAGAAGAAGCAAGAATGCCCTTAAGGTGTGCGAGAGCTCCTATGGACTCCCACACGCATCCCCCATCATGCACGCAAGCGGCTTGCACTCCAACGCAACGGGCCGCCACCGCCTATCCCCCGTCCGTGCGCCTCGTGCTTGGGTTGGCGGAGGTATGCTGGCAGGACGAAACAGCGCCCGTGCGCACACGGCGACGCTCGATCGACCCACCTTTTGCTTCTCTTTGCGACAGCGGCAGCGGCCTGAGTAGAGCGCCTTCCCCCTGCCTGCCTTCACGTTTGCTGCTCGCGGGCACACACAGTCACTCTGACACGCACATGCAAGTCGCCGCAACCATAATGAATGAAGGAATAGAGAGGGAGAGGAGAGAGAGACAAGAGCAAGTGGGCGACTGAACACACGCGCAGTGCCGACCACGAAGCACTAGGTGCGCAACTCCCCTGCAGCTCGCGAGCACGGCTCGAGCCGGACTGACACAGCCACAGCCTGTAGGAGAGCGGCCAAGGCGAGAGGGGGGATGGCGGAGACGTACGGAGCGAAGGAAATCGCCTCGGGCCATCACGCACCCACCCGCTCACCTTCCGCAGCGACCGCCATGCTTTGACTGGCATTTCCCCGGCATCGCCTTCTTGGCAAGTTCGTTGGTGCGTCGTCGCCCGTGTGCGCGAGGATCGCTCTGGTATCACCTTGGGGAGGAGAGAGAAGGAACATGACTGGCGAAGAGACAACAGAGTAGCCCGCGACACAGACACGCCTGAGCAGGGACGCGTACGCCACCTGATCAACGAGCTCGCCCGGGGAGGGGAAAGAGCGGGGAAGAGTGAGCGAGGGGCGCTGGCACCGGCCAACTGCACCCGAACCACCGCCAACATCATCGACACGAGAGAAGGGGGCAAAGAAGAAATAAAAAATCGTTACGTCTTAGAGATCGCGCACACAAACGCAAGCACGCCTGCACCTCCAGAGGCCCGCCACCGCCTTATCAGCAGTCCAGTACTTCCCACGCACCCCGTAAGCACCACCCGTGCGGTGCCAGCCGGCGCTCACATGTCCTACGGCGCCTGTGTGTGTGTGTGTGTGTGTGTGTGTGTGTGTGGAGGAGGGAGGGGGGAGGGGGCATTCACCCGCAGACTCGCGCACCCACTCCTGCTTCCCCTTTCGTTCAAGGCGGAAGGGGGAAGGAGCACTTCGCGGCACTCCTCCACAGTGTTCTTCGGCTAGCCCGTACAGTTATGCGGGATTCAGCGATCACGACGGCGATGCATCCACACACAGTCGGCAGCAGCAACAGAAAGTCCACAAAGAGAGGCGAGGAGGGAAGAAGACAGGGGGGGGCGGGGGCGCACCGCGACGGAATAGCAACGGCGGCAAACGTGGCAGAATCAAGAGGGAGCTCACCAGTCGTCGACCAGCCCCACCTAAGCTGACAGGCGGCCATGGCGGCCGCGAGAACGAGGGGTGGGAGAGGAACGGAGAGAAGAACAACTCGAACAACTTCGATCGGCAGTGCGTGGCGCGCGCAGGCACATCTCCTCGTAGCGCTCGTCACCACAGCGCCTGCCGCTGTCTCGCGCTCCCACCCTCATCTGCATTGGTCTTTATCATGGGTCCCCTGCACAGCGCCCCCATTCCACTGGGATTGCCGTGCCCCATCGCTTGCCGGGGCTCTACGCCTGACACACCTACTGCCCAGCCTTTGCGAGAGACTCGTGCGTGGACTCGTACAGGCGCGTGACAACGCCGATTGCGATGGTGCGACCATCGTCACGCAGCATGAATCGGCCCAGCTTGTCAAAGTCCTTGTGCGGCTCCAGCACGACAGGGCGGTCGAGCTCGATGCGGGCAATCACTACGTCGCCCGCCTTTACGCACGCCGGGTCCCTCTCGACCACCTCGTTCGTCTTGCGGTCGATCTTCGCCAGCAGCTTATGGAAGGACGCTTCCTCCTGGGCGGAGTGTATGTGCAGCATGACACGCGAGCCAGCACTGATAATGTTCTTCACCTCTAGGATGACCACGCGCGCCTGGAAGAACTCGACGGCACGCAGCGAGGTCGGGATGGAGGTGGCGACGTAGCCGCCATGAATATCGCTCTCGTCGATGCCGCGCACGTGCAGGTGCACGTTGTCACCCGGGTAGCACTTCTCGAACTCAGTGGACTCGATCGAGATGCCCTCCACGAGAGCCTCCACCTTTGTCGGCAGCACCTGGATCTTCTCGCCCACCGCGATGGAGCCTGACTCGACCTTGCCGTAGATGTGTGTCTTTCCGTCATCCTTGTAGGCGCCCACCAGCGGGATACAAAGAACGTCGTCATCCGTCTTCGACTCGGGCAGCTTCAGGCTGTCGATGACCCCCATCATGGTCTCGCCCTTGTACCAGTCGCAGTGGCTAAGCTCGACATGCTTGATCAGGTTCTCGCCCGTCAGGCCCGCCACAGGCATGAAGATGAGGTTCTTCGCACGCTCCTCGTCGTAGCCGTTCTGCCGCAGGAAGGGCTTCAGCTTGCCGACGATCTCGTCGTAGCGCTCCTTGCTCCACTTCATCTCGTCCATCTTGTTAATGACGCAGATCATCTGCTTTACACCGCACGTGCGCACCAGCATTGCATGCTCTCGCGTCTGGCCACCCTTCTCGAAGCCGGTCTCGAACTCGCCGGTGCGGCTGGAGATGACGAGGACGCAGACGTCCGCCTGCGTGGCACCGCCGATCATGGACGGCACAAACGCCTTGTGGCCCGGCGCGTCCAGCACCGTCACACGGCGCTTCTCTGTCTCGAAGTAGGCCGCGCCGGTCTCGCGCGTGATTCCCTTCGACCGCTCCTCCTCGGAGACGTCCATGACGTACGCGTACTCCCAGCCCTCACGGTGGTTGATCTCCGCCTCGCGGCGCAGCTTCTCCATCTCGCGCTGGTCCACAAGGCCTTTCTCCATCAGCAGGTGGCCGGAGATCGTGGACTTGCCGGCGTCGACGTGGCCACAGAAGACGATGTTGAAGTGGGGTCGGGGGTCGCGCTTGTACTCCTTCCTGCTCTGCTGGCGCTGGCGTGCGATCTCCTTCTTGACCGACTCGCGCCGCTCCTCCGGCGTCATCTTCGCGCGGTCCTTCTCGGTTGTCGTCGGCGCCTCCTTGGCAGGGGCCGCAGAGGCAGGCTTCGGGGCGCGCTCGGCCTGAGTCGCAGCAGCCGACTCCTTCTCCGGCGCCGGGCTCTCAGCCGCAGACGTTGCCGATGGGCCCGCGCCACTCTCAGGCTTCGCTTCAGTGGCCATGGACGGGGACACCGGCGACGCCACCGCCAGTGCTGAGGACTGCGGCGCCGTGGTCACCGGCCTCCTCTTACCTAGCGAAAGAGTTCCGCCGCCCTTCTTGGGCGCCACGACCGGCTGCGCGGAGCCGCCGCCCAGAGACAGCTTTGCGGCATCCGATGCGGACGTCTTCGGCGCTGGGTTGGGGGCAGCGGGCCTTTGCTGTTTCTGCTGCTGCTGCGGAGGTGCCGGTTGTTGCGGCATCTGCTGTTGGTAGGCCTCGTTCTGCAGGTAGCGCTGCTCCTGCTGGCCACCGTAGCCGCTCCCCTGCTGATAGTTGCCGTAGCTGCTGTCGCCCCTGTAGCCCCCTCGTTGCTGCTGAGGGCCGCCGTAGCCACCGCGGGGGTAGGAGCCGCCCTGCCACTGCTGCTGTGGGCTGTACATGTCGCCCTGGTGGTCAGCTTGGTTGCCGTAGAAGCCCTGGTAGTTGCTGCCCTGGCCTCCTTGCTGGGGGTAGTAGCCGCCACCGCCATACTGCTGCTGCTGCTGCGGCGGCGGCGGAGGGTAGTAGCCACCGGCCCCTTGGGCGTTGTAGTTGCCTATGTACGCGCTGCCATCGGGGGCGTAGGACGGCGCGTTGGGGTTGATGCTCCCCGTCGGCTGCTGCCAGGACATCCTCGACAAGCGAATGTGGAGTACGCTGTCCCTGTTGCGGGCTGCGTGTTCTTCGCTGGTGATGCTATGAGATGTGGATCACTTGCACTACTAGCTCATGAAAGGGGTGTGAAAGTAAAGGCAAGAGCACGTGCTGGGGAGGAGAGGTGGTGGTGTGCTCAAAGAATATGAGGAGTGTGTCCTCGCTCTGGTGTGTGTGGGTGGGTGTGGGTGTGGGTGTCCAGAGGAGTTGCACACACACAACGCGCACAGAGACGGTGAGAGGGGAGAGGAAAGGGATAGAAAACGCTGGTAGACTACGGAATCAACACCGACGAGGCACACAGAAAGAAAGCCTGAGCACATAACCATTCAAGCAATAGCGGACGGGGAAGAGAAAGCGAGTGGACCAGAGGAGGGCGCGGCGCAGCCCCCTGCCGCACTACAGAACGATTCGCAGGATGTGCCAGCCGCCCCCCCCCTCCCACGCAATGTGCAGCAGCAGCGTAGGAGAGGGGCAGCACCACTCCAAGCAAAGCGAGCGCTGGCACCTGCACCCGTACATCATAAACACCAGCACAAAGAATGGCACAAGCCGCACGCAGCTCCCTCTCCTCGCTGCAAGGGGTTCCGCCCCCTCAGAGGCAGTCGAATGACACCGAGATGACCGCCTGTCACGACATCCTGCTGGCTGCCACGCCATGGCGCACCCTTGCTGCTGCTGAGTCTCGGGCTTTTCCTTTTTACCCCATGTCTGCTGCTGCGAAACAGCACCCCGCACGGACGCAACAGCGCGCTGAGGACACAAAACCACAGCACAAACAATTTGTGCACTCCCGCAGCGCGTACACCGGAACACGCAGACGCCTCCACACACCACACGCCGAGCTCCACAGCGCAGAGAAGTCCACGAACAACATTGAGTGGACAAAGGAGAAAAACGATAAGCAAACGCCCACCGCTGCGGCCCGCCTCATCGCGCGCCCGAGGGACTCCCTCAACTCCGGAAAGGCCAATTGACCCGCAGCCGGACGCGCACGTCAAACAACAAAGGCGAAAAATAGAAAAGAAGGAAAACACACGCGTCGCCACGACACGCACCGCTCAGTACACCAACCTGTCCGACAACAGCGTGAGGTGATGTCCACGCACGCACACACACACACACACACACACACATCTTGAAGGGCAGAGTCCCCTCAGCAGCGGGAGAAAGGAGAAATTAGCAAGAAAGCCCAAAAGGAGCAGACAGGGAGAAGGCATCGCCATGTCCTGTGGCAAGGAGAACAATACGAGCGACACACGAGGTGGTGCAGTTGTTCGTCAGTCAACTGTGCGGAAAGTGAGGCCTTGTGCGCGTGTATAGGCTTCTCTGAGCTTCTGCTTCTGTGCAGTCAGAGCGAAAAGGAATAAAATGAGCCCACAGGTAGGGGAATCCGTGAGATGGCAGAGGAAGGGCTCTGCCATCTCACGGAGTCGCTTACCCCCTTCCTCCCGTCCTGCAAGCAGATACTTGTCGCAGGAGTCATTTTTTGAACGTCTCCCTAACACAGCGGTGCGGATATGCTCTGCCGCTTCCTCAAGGGCTGTAAACATGTCGGCGATGCCATACCGAGGTGCGAACATGAGAGGTAAAACAAAAAGGGGCACAGGTAGAGGAGAAAGACAACGAGAGAGCCGTCACGGGCAAGCGGAGACGAGGCGGCCCGCTGCTCACAGATAGCAGAGAGCTGCGAAGGCTTGGATGGCACCAGCGTAGCGCTGCGCCACTTGCGCCCATATCTGTGTCGCGTTTGGCGTGCCAGCGTTCGCGCAGAAGTGCATCAACATCTGCACAAGCTCCTCCGGCAGCATTCCCTGCTGCAGCTGACGAATCACCTCCATTGCTGCCTGCTGCACCACCGCACGCCGGCGTGGGTCTGCGATACTGGGGATGATCTGCTGAAGACGCTGCACTAGCTGGCTGTGCAACGGAGATGCAAACTGGGCTGGGTTCACGGAGGCAAGCAAGGAAGCAGGTTGCCCGGGGCCGGCAGCCGATGGCTGAGGCGGTGGTGGTGGTGGTGCGCCACCCATTGCCGGTCGCGGAGGGCCAGGCGGCGGGGGCGGCTGTTTCGCCATCGGCTGCGCTCCTCCGGAGTATATGGTATCCGCACGCTGCTGCGGTGGTGGTGGTACCACTGTTGGGTACGCTGGCGACTGTATCGCTAGAGGCTGTGTCGGTGGGGCTGTCACGCTGTATAGTGACGTGGGCTGCGGTGACGCAAGGGAAGCCATGGCACCGGACGACGGCGGCGGTCCCGACGGAGGAGAAGCAGCGCCAGCGGGGGTAGCACCAGGGATTGGCGTTCGCATCGATGAGTAAGAGGAGACTGGGTGCGGCATAAGTCGCGGCTTCGGCTGGCCTATTACCCCGTTCGATGCAGCTGGGAGTGGGTTCGTGCGACTGGGTGGTAGTGCGCCAGGGAAGAAAGAGTTGCTGTCAGATACGCTCATCCCCACCTGGGAACCACCGGCAGCCGGAGGCGGTGGCACCATCGGCGGGCCCGCTGCAGACACACCATTCATGATGTTGCTGGCCGGAGTCGTGGTACTGGCACCAGGCATCAGTGGCAGTCGCAGAGCCGTGCTCCCATCCGGCTGTGGTGGGGGTCCGGAGGGACTGGATTTGTGGGCAAGGCTTGGCGGGTGCTGTGACGGCTGCGGTGGCCGGGAAGCCACGGCCGGTGCACCCATGGGCGATGTGTAGCCACCAGACGGCAGATAGCCAGGCTGTGGCGGCGGCGGTTGCCCTGGCATTGCCATGGGGTTCACGTGGTACTGCGACTGCAGGGGCAGCACCGGTGGTTGCGGAGGGCCGTGGCTTGGCATCGATGAGGGATGCTGCTGCTGCTGTTGATGCAGGGCCACCGCTTGTGCCTGGATCTGCGCCTGTTGCTCCTGCAGCTCTCGCTTCTGTCGCTCTTCGGCGGCGGCCAGGAACGCTTGACACGCTGGGCTCTGCACGTCCGACACAGGTGCCGGTGCGTACGGTGGACCGTTCTCAGGCTGGGGAAGATTGAAGAGGTACTTCATTCGATCGACAAGCACAGTGGCCGTGTGGTCACCGATGCGGGCGGCACGCTGCAGGTACTGTACCGCCTCCTTCGGGTGCCCATCCGTTAGCAGCTTCACACCATAGTCGCACATGCAATGCGCCAGGTACTCGCCACTCGCCGCATGCTGCGTGGTCTCCTCTAGCAGGATCGTATCCTGCACGACCTCGCGCGAGGGGCGGTTCTCCAGGCGCCAGAGGTCCACCACAGCATTCACGTTGCTTGCACAAACATAGCAATGGTAGGCGCCCTCGTAGTTCTGCTGATCGCGCAGCGCGTCGCCAAGCAAGTTGCACGCACCAGCGAAGCCGTCACCCATGACGAACGCCACAATCGCTGACAGCACCTCCTTCCACGGCACATTGGCTTGAATAAGCCCACGGAAATCACCGGAGGCGATGGCTCCAGCGTAAAGCACATGCCGCTTTTTCGGGTTTGTAGCGGTGACATGCGCAATGTAGCGCTGGTGCACTTTGCGCACCATCTCCCCACCGCTGAGGAACGCGACTGCAAAGGCGTCGTCGAAGCAGCGCTCGTCCATGCATAGGTCCACGGCCTCCTCGATCTTGCCGCTCACGATGAGCTCCGAGGTGCGGTCTTCGTAACTCTTCTGGCTCTCGTGCGAGATGGCGGTGAAGGGGTCGTCGTCGTCCTCGCCCAGCTTTCCGAAACCGGGGCCGGCGCCGCTTTTCGTGGAGGTGACGCCCTTGTTGAGGAAGTCAAGGATAGGCTGGCGCGAGTTCTGCGCGCTGGAGAAGGCGGCGAGAAGCTCATGGTGGGTGTCACTCAGCCACTGCGTCCGCTCTGCCGACCCGCTCGGAAACTGGGAAAGCTGCTCAAACATTCGCTGGTCCTCCGTCGTCTTCGGGCTCATTGGAGCGCCGTTCAGGCTCGACAGCACAACTTCACGGTCTGTCCCAAGGGCAAGGGAGGCAACCACGAGGGACATGTTGATCGAGGCACCGCACGGTTTGCTGAGCCACTTGGGCACCGTCCCGAGCTTGTCACTGCCGCTGCTGGAGACGTCCTGGGCCGTCGACACGCATAGAAGCGGGGTAAAGGATGACGTCGCGATGACGGCTGGCAGCACCGGGCACCACTGCACGTCAACAAGGTACTCCCCCACTGGCTGTAGCTCCCCGAGTTTCCTGCCCGTGTTTGGGTCCCACCACATGGTACGGCCATCACCGCCGCAAGATGCCACCATCGACGACTCCTGCTCGCTCCAAGCGAGGCCGGTAATGCCACGCGTATGTCCGGCCATTTCACGCAGCGGTACAACCCCCGTGCGAAGGTCCCACACCTGCAACACTGGATGTCCGTCGTCCAGTCCCACAACGAGCTGCGTCGCAGCCGTCGGGTTCCACGCAATGGCGGTGATCTGCCCCTTGTGTGACGCCTTGGACACGTTCAGCGCCGTCACGCGAGTAGCCATCTTCAGGTTCCACACGTTCACCACACCGTTCACCGTGGCAGTGGCAAAGATGTGGGCGTACTTTGGGTGCCACTGGAGGTGAACAATGGCGCCGCTGTTCGGCACGTTCGAAATAACCGATATCCTTGTCGGCGCACACACGCCGCCGGTGGCGCCATCTTGCAGCGTCCACACACGCCAGACGCCGTCGTCAGCGCCGGTGGCGAAGAAGTGCGGCTTCGATGGGTTGAAGTGGAAGCCTCGCACAGCCGACCCCGCGTGCTCACGCACCATCCACAGCAATCCACGCGGGCGATCACTCACCTCCTCACTGCCACCGCTCGGGCCGGCGGCAAGCACTTCCGCAGCAGAGAAGATGTATACACACCCGTTGCCGCACGAGACACCAATGATGCCCTGTGGCCCGGCGTACGGCGACCAGTCAACACGATGCACACGATCCGGCAGCCGCACACGCCCGACGACAGGCAGCTCCGTCTCGTCCGTCACCTTCACATCCACGAGGCGGATCTCAAGAAAGGCGTCGGTGCTGAAGTTCTCATCCATGGACCCGCTGTAC
Organism: Leishmania panamensis; assembly: GCF_000755165.1. NCBI lineage: Eukaryota > Euglenozoa > Kinetoplastea > Trypanosomatida > Trypanosomatidae > Leishmania > Leishmania panamensis. The sequence continues at coordinate 477,294 of NC_025856.1, read as the reverse complement.
GACGCGGTGGCGAGAAGAGGTGGGTTGCCCAGCACCGCTGGTGACCACGCGAACGCGCAGCACAGCGCCGTGTTCTTCAGTCTCATTATGGGTCTTCCGCAGAGAGGGTACGTGTCCGCCGGTGCGTGGGTGCGAATTTGTCGGTGCTCCAGCCGACTGCTCGGCGCTTGAATGACACGCTAAGAAGCAAAAGGAGAAAATAGCGAGCGTCAATCCCGCAGCGACAACGGCAACAACGCGGGCACGACGACCGGGAAGGGGAGGGAAGCCGAGCGATGAGAAATACGCGCACACAGGCACGCGGAGGGAGGGGGGAGGGGGGGCAAGCAGAGGAGCCTGCAAACAACAAGAAAGGAGAAAGGGGAAAAAAACGGTAGAGATGAACGAAACGAGAAAGAAAAACGTGCAGAGGAGGACAGTCGCCCACAAAAAAAAACCCTGCGACAGTGACGGCGCAGATGTTAAGAAGAATCAAAGCGCACCAGTGGAAGAGACACACACACACATATATATATATATATGCGCGTGTGAGTAAATTGGTACGTGCGTGCGTGCGTGCGTGCGCGTTAGGCGGTGGTGTGTTACACACCACGACAAGCGGATAGACGTGGTCCGTTGGTGTAGAACGACGGTTGGAAATCCAAAAAAAAAAGGAGAAAAAATATATATATAACATGAGAAATAGAGAGGCAAAGAGAGAAGAGTGCGATGGAAACTGCCAAAACATGGTGGGTAGCTGTTAGTATGGGAGTGCAGGGTCACTTCGATGCAAGTTCAACAGAAGCATGAGTTGGCTGAATCACAGAACACGCCAAGTGATCCCTTCTCCACAACCCAGCCCTCCGAACTTCACGTCAGGGACTACCATAGAGCGTCGCGTAGAGGAGTCAACTGCCAACCACAGGAGATGCCCATGCATCACCCACCCTCGCTCATCACCCACAGCAGCTACGTAGCACCCACGAGGAAGTTTGTGCATAGAGGAGCGAGAAGCTTGGGTCGAGAAGCGGCGTCAGTAACGCCCAGGAACGCGCAGGATGACCCTTCCTCATCTTTCACATGACTCCAAGGCAGCCTGCACTCTCTACAGGAAGGGGTCCACACCACTGGGCACTGTGTTCCTCGGGTTTCTTTTTATTTGCTTGTTGGTCAGCCTGTTTGCTTCCACTCACCTTGCGAGCGTCTCCGTCACCGCAACGAGCTGGCGATGCCGTGCACGAGCGCAGCGGCGGGGATGCAAAGCGCGTTGCACGAAAAGGGAAACGAGAAAGGAAAACAATGCCACAATCCGAAGAGAGGGAAGAAAGAACGCAAACAAATCTCTTGTCGTCTCGCAGCCTAGTTGCGCTTCGCACGCACGCACTTGCGCGAGAACCTGATCTTCTCGGAGCGGGCCTTGCGCGCAGCAGCAACCTTCGTCGTGCGACTCGCAATGCGGGCCATCCGGCGTGCGCGGCGGAACGCCACACTCGCGAGGTCCGGCCGCACAGCAGCCACGGCGCGGCTCACGTCAGACGCCTTCACGCCAGCAGCCTGCACAACCTTCTTGTACGCCAGCCTCGGCTTGTTGTTGCTGCTGCCATCCTTCACCGTCACGCAGATCATGCCAGCCTTCGCCGGCTTCACAACAGCGGCCTTCCCGTTCAGGAAGCCAGACTGGCGCTTCGTCCAGCTGCCGTTGTTGTTAAACGGGTCGTTGCTCATGCGGATGCCGCCGCGCTTCTGCAGGAAGCGGCTGCTCTGGCGGACCAGGATCCACTGGAGATCGGCAGAGTGCGACATGATTCGTACGCAGTTCTGTCATCGCGCGGCGGGAGGGGGCGACGGAGGAGATGAAAGAGAGTGAGGGGTGCACGGAGCAGGAGTGCGACGCAGGTGGGAGTGGCGCATAGAGGCGCGCGAGCGCAGCACACGTGAGGTGCAAGAGAGGAGCACAGGAAAGAGAACAAGGTGAGAGGAGTAAGGCGGCTGAGAGAAACACGAAGGGCATCGAGCCAGCAAAATGGTCCTCCATTGGGCGGCCAACCAGGCATGCAGAGTGACACTCAGATTTGCGCTGCTCCGAGATCTTCATTCGGCGCACGTATCCCTCTGCGCGAGCAGTGGCCATATGCAGGCGCGCACGTACAGGGTTGTGTGGTCAGAGTCGCTGGCAGAACAGTCGCAGGGCAAAGAGAGGGGGAGGGAAAAGTGAGCGTGAGGGATACGACGAGCTACCGAGCACCGTCACGAGAGCAGCTTCGTCGTACGAAACAATATTGCGCGCTGTTCCTCTCTCCCTTTGCCTGCCGGTTGTTGTTGTTGTTGTTTATGCGCATCTGCTGATCAGGAAACAAGGTGCAAGTTTGAATTAGGGTGTGATGCAGTCGCTCCGCTGCTTATGCTCGCGCCTATGCGTGCTTTCAAGCGAGCAAGAGGAAAGAGAAAGGGACTACAGTCCGGTCAACATTCTTCTCAGCACCATCACACACCTCACTTCGTGTAGTCGGTCTGCTTAACGCACGCGTGTCCCGTGTTCTGCAGACGGGGCTCTTTCACTAAAGACCAAACCACTTGTTGAAGCAACGTCGTGCATCCCTCAGTCGCGCATCAGCGGTGACTGTTCGCAGAACTCCTTGAACTGAACAGTAGACTGCATTCTCCGGCAAAGAGGACCGGCAAGGTGGTCGTCACTGCTCCGCGTTAGTAAGGAGAGCGGACTGCCAGTCATCAGTCCACTGCCACGCACAAAGCACCACCCCCATCCATGCCGCCCATCTCTGGCCAACGGTCAAAGGGGGAGGAAAAACCTTCAGATTGGAATCGTGTACCCGCTGCACCGGAGTAAAATAATCTCGGTGTCCTCGACGGCCCTTGCCAGCGACTCTGCCGCCTCCGCGACCCCGTTGTCGAGGCACATCAGGTGTGTCAGGAGATCGGACGATATGGGGTCGTAGACGTCAGCGCCGCCCTCACGCCCACCAGCGGACCCTATTCGTATGCTGGACATCTCCGCGCATGAACGATGCTCTTGCGGAACAGGAGCCAAAGGCGACGACGGTGGGGTGGAGGCGAGGCACAGTGCATCCACGTTCGCCTGCTCCATCGGAACGGCGTCCAGAGCGCCACCTGTACACGTCCCCAGCGCATCGCTTGTTCTTGGCTCTAGGGAGTCGCCTTCGAGGTCCGAGACGTCTACGACTCGATCCTTGCTCGGTGGCAAGGAGAGACGGAGGAAGCACGCGACGAGGCCACTCAGCGTGGAGCTTTCAGATAGCGTTGCCCAAAATTTTGTGCTCATCCACAGCGCTGACAACACCAGGATGTTTTGACAAAAAGCACTCAGCTCCGTGAGTACGAGCTCAGGATAGCACGGAGACGAAGAGGACGACTGAGCTGAGAGGACCTGCTGGCGCACACGAGACAAATCTTTCGCGAGTTGTGCGGAGGCCAGCGTCGCTGATGCATCCAATGTCTGCGTAAATGTGTGGAGAATCCCTGCTGGGAGCGTCCCGCGCAGATACTGAAGTACATGAGAAGCCACCAGCGCGGTACCCATCGCGTCCGCGTCGCGCACACCAGATTGCACAGACGGCTGCACGCATAAAGCAGCAGTAGGGGATACAGTCTCTGTGCTATCCGTTACTGCTGGGCGCAAGGCGGTCAGCTCCACGTGGCTGAGTAGATAAGCAGTCGAGTGAAGAATGCGATCCTCCAGTGCGCAAAACAGCTCCCACGCGGCGGGGTCCAGCGCCTTCAGTGCTAGCCCGTACGCATCCACAAAGATGAGAGACATCAACGATGATGCGTAAGTGAGAAAGAGAAAGGCACACACGCGTAGAGAGAAGAGTACTGCCTGGGGTTGTGTTTGCTGACCTGGCGTGTATCGGGGATGTAGGAGCGCGTCCTAATGCTTTACATGTACACTGTTGAGCAGAGTAGTAGCGCAAGTGTTAGGCAACACAGCAAGTAAGCAAGCGACACACGGACGACACGGCCTAAGTAAAAAAAAAAACCTCCGGTCAAGTCCTTTGCCTGCTCACCTGGGAAGCTGCCTAAAATGGTAGTGCGCCCACGCCTCCGTGTATGCATGTGTGTGTGTGTGTACACCACCTCCGTTGTATGGCCCACCAGCGCCACTCCCTCGAGTCCGCGTGAAGTTGGACCTCGAACAACCGGCAACTCCTGAAAAAGCGGAACACGAGGTGAAGTGGGGAGGCAAAAGAAAAGAAACAGCAAAGAGGTAGTGACGCGTCCACCACACGCAAGAGATCACGGCAGGCTGTGTCAAGCAGTTATACAGACCTCACAAGCCGTGAGTCACCCAGTGCGGAGCGCAGCGTGCATGCGGGGTGAACGCAAGAAGCAGCGATAGGAAAGACCCCAGGGCAGAAGAAGAAGAAATGGTGCAGAAGTGCGAGAGGGGAGCCTCCGCTGACGTACATAACAGCACACAACTGGCGTACTCATGGAAACGAGCAGGAGCTACGCGAGACGCAACAAGCCAGTGAGTGCATGGTCGCGTATACCTACACACAACTATATATACATACAGATATAAGAAACCCGAGAAGAAAAGAGTGGTTCGATACCTCGGGCCTCATACGCGCATCGTTGGCGATGCATCTGATTACTTTTGGGGCTTTGCCAACCCTCTGTTAGTTACTCAG
>NC_025856.1:424658-471462 GCF_000755165.1 Leishmania panamensis | reverse complement strand
CGAAACAGCGAGGAACAGCACAGGTAAGTATCCGTGGCGAAGGGGGTTCCACCGCTACCAGGGGACAAGCTCCTGCGCCAGACAGTGTAGTGAGGTAAGCGGGGTCTCAAAGTGGAGAAGATGGTGGCGCATCAGAGCAACGTAGATGCTACGTTCGCCCTCGAATCCGCCATTGCTCTCTTGCTCTCCGCGCATATATATATATATATATATATATCGTTTCCAAGCGAAAACACACAAAAAGAGAGAGAGACTGAATCCCTCAACAACGGGAGCCACGAGGGACAAGGAAATTTTGACCATCAAGCGCAGTGCCGAAATAAGCTCGATTTAGCACGTGGTGATGTCCTCGCAGCCTTTTTCTCCGCCCCCCCCCCTTTTCGGTAGTGTAGACCACTATAGAGAAGAAGCGTAGGTGAGTGGCGAGGAGGCGAGAACAGAGAGAGGGGATGAGAAGAGGGGGAAAGCCCAAGACCACCTTCGATGATCTCCTCCACCACCGCCCGCACTTCTCGCTACGCCCCTTTCCCTTTCTGTTGCTCTACGACTGGCCTACGCCGTACTCGGCCGCTGCAACAACGGGCCGCTGTTTCGCCCTCGCTCCTTCATCCCACATGTACGCGCAACGAAAGGTGGGAAGAGCAACAAGGCGGACGCGGGAGTACCGGAGGAGGGTGGGCGCGCGCAAGCGAAAGGGGAAAGCAAAACAAAACACAAAAAAAAGGAAGCGAGAAAGGAGGAGAGAAGGAAGGGCCTACAGGTAAGAGGAGGGGGGAGGGGGGGGCAGAGGGAAGTCGGCCCCACCTGCACCCACGCGCAGACGTCGCTGTCCAGGGGAGCGAAGAAAAGAGCCAAACGCCCCCATCCACGAAGAGAGGGAGGGGGATGAAAGTGCGCTGCCAATCTAAAATGCCAACACACACAACGACAGGGGTGCAGTAGGAAAACGAGAGGGAGAGAGAGCGGAGCAGCGGGGATGCGTATCGCACTTGTTCCCCATAAGCATGAGAGACAACAGGAGAGGGAGAGCGGAGGAAGAGAAAAGGCCAACGAGAGGTACTCGCAAGACGACGATGAAATCCCGCATTCGCACTGTCGCACACATACATACACGCATCAGACTCCAGATAAGGTCTAAGGTAAGCATAAGAACCAGAGAGCGACAGGTCAGCGACACCGGCTTTGCAAACAAACTAGGAAAAGAAAATGGAGAAAAGTATATGTTAAGGGGAACGCGCGCGAGAATCAGCGAGAATGCCCAGGAAGCGGGGAGCTGCCCCGCACGCCATTCGGCGCCACAAAGGCCCACCGATATGTACAGACACACTTGTGGCGTGCGAGAAGAGCTCGTTGGGGATGCACAGTCGCTAGATCACAAAGAACAAGAAAAGAGCCGCAGTGAGGGAAACAATGAATGATATCTTCTCACCGTCAATTTTCTTCTTTCCACTTCGCTACTCTCCGCTCTGAACGACTTGACTGAGGCAGGGGAATACACATAGAAGATAAAGGCGAAAAAGAAAGGCACAAATAAAACTCCACCGTCGCCTTGTCGGTGTGGCTTTTGGGCGAGCCCCACGGCGAGTGTGTCACACATTAGACGCCTCTGCGGCGCGTGTGCCGCGTCATATTTTGGCAACAACCGCGGAACAGCAGGCCTTCGTGTGTGTGCGCTGTTTTGCAGACTGGCAACGCTACCCGCCGCTTCGTCTCTCGTTATCTCGCTCCATGGCACATATCTTGAGCCCGGGCCTCTCCCTCCCTCTTCCCCTCCTCATCTTCCACTCATAAAAGACTTCGCAGGCAGCAGAGAAATGGGAAGCGAGGGTGTGTCGGCTCATTGCTCAGCTTTGTTTCCCTCTTTTCCATTTCTGGCTTCTCGTTTGCTCCTCCTACGCGCACTTAGTTGTGCGGGTGCTGTTGGAGGAGGGGAGGCACCACCGTCGCTCTTGTCCTCTTTTCAGTGGCGCTGCAACCTGGTGCTGCTCACACGCCTCACATGCACACAGAGAGAGAGACAGAAAGACGCAGACACATGCAACTGCATTCACATCGCTGCTCTCAAGCTCAACCCCTCCGCATGAGCTCTTTCTCCCTTCCCTCTAACGGCTGCTTCTCTCACCACCTCTATTGCTGATCTCTGCTCTCCACCCCGTTCAACATCGTTACTTCCCTTTCTTTACTGTTACGCCCTTTTCCCTTGTACAGCGCGCATGCTCACCTGGTCCGTGCGTGTCCCGGTAAAAGCGTGCACTACGCCAGCCACAGCCCGTACCTCTCCCCCTTCCCTTCTCCTCGCTTTGTCTCGCCTTTCACTCACGCGCTTTCGTTCTCCTCCGCTGTGTGTGTGTGGGTGTGTGTGTTGTCCCGGCAGCCTGGCCCTTTTCACAGAGAAATAGACCCGAGCCCGCAACAATGCAAAAGTGAAACATCAAAAGGACGCGTGCGCGCGCCCGCCTGCAGCGCACGCGTAAATACACGCGTGTTTTGCCGCCAGGGGACTGCGAGCCATGCATACGCCATACGTGTACACGTGCCTCATTAGGCACATACCCCCGGCGTGCATATCGTCGCAGCTGACCTTTTCTGCTTTCCCTCGTTGTGGTCGTTCATGTCAAGCTAGACAGAGGAGCAGCAAACGACGCGAGACGAACGAGAGAAGGAGGGAGAGAACAGAAGAGCCCACACGCACACAGGCACAGAGGTGAGGTGGGTAGAAGAAAACAAACGCTCAAAGCAACGAGAGAGAAAGAGAAGGGGGAGAACGCCGCCGGGTTCGCGCAGAGCTCAGCACCGAGACGCCTACACCCACGCACGTGCCCACACACCATTTCTCTTTCTTTTCTTTCGTTCGCGTGCTTTGCCGAGCTGCGCCCTCCTCTAAGCAGTCGCCTTCTTCTTGATGTACTTGACGCGGCACTGGCTGGCCGTCGGACCCACCACCATGGTGTGGTAGTTCGGCTCCGGCAGAGAGCCGAGGAGCTCAAAGTCGTATTCACGCAACACCGTCGCCAGCACCGTCTTGACCTGCAAGAGGCCAAATTTCTCGCCGATGCACTTGTGCACACCAGCACCAAAGCCGCAAAAGGCGCCGTCGACGAGCTTCATGTTACGCTCTGGATTCCACTCACGCGGATTGGGGAACGCCTCCTCATCCTGGTGTGAGAGAAGCGGCGAACAGGCAATGATGTCGCCCTCCGGCACCACGTACTTGCCTACCTGGACTGGCTTCAGTACCTTGCGCATCAGCATAACAAGCGGCGGGTCGCGGCGGATGGACTCGCGCGCGCACTTCTCCGCAAACGGCATCTCCTCCATGACGTTGTCGTAGTTCAGCTGCGCTGGGAACTCGTCGATCTCTTCGTGCAGCTTCATGAGGTGCTTCTTGTTGCGAGGGTCCATCAGATGCAGCAGGGACCAAGTAGTGGTGATGGTAGAGGTGTGCTGGCCAGCAAACATGGCGGCAACAATCATGCCGCAGACCTCGTGCTGGGACATGCGGGTGCCGTCGCGGTACACGGCACCGAGCAGACCAGCGAGTAGGTCAGACGTGCTGTTGTCCTTCTGGGCCTCCTCCTTCTCGCGAGCGATGATGATCTCACTGAGGACGTCCTGCAGCTCAGCGCGGGCATCGCGGCAGCGGTAGGACTGAGGCAGCGGCAGCTTCAGGATCCACGGAAGGAAGACAGCGGCAGGAATGAGGCAACTCTCCATCCTGGCCAGCAGCTGTGCAAACTGGCGCGCGTCGAGGCGCTTGCGCAGGTCTTCGCCGAAGAGACACTGGCAGGCGGTGTTAATGATCATAGCGCTGCAATCCTCGAGGATGTTGATCTCGCCTTCGTCCTTGTCCCAGTTCGCCTTCATAAACTTGCGCACCTCGTGCTGTATCGAAGGAGCAAAGTTCTGGAACTTAGCCACAGTCAGCTCCTCTGCCAGGAAGTTGAGCTGCTCGCGCATGCGCGGATACGGCGCGGCGTAGGCGACGCCCTCTCCAAAGACGGGCACCATGAAACTGTAGACCTCACGCGGGGAGAGAATTTCGTTACGCGGTGTGAAAAATTTGCTGTGCTGGTGAACGTCGCCGACGATAGTGATGCGATTGCCGCAGACGTTCATGGTGAATATGCCGCCGTACTTCCTCTTCGCGTTCAGCATAAAGCCCAGCGGGTCCTTGCCAAATTGAAGGATGTGGCCAACAAACGGCGTAGTACAGCGAACGACTGGGGGGTCCGTCGCGCGGGTCGTGTTGAAGGACTGGCAAAAGTACCAGCCGTATAGCGCCAGACCGGCAGCCAGGAGAAGAAGGAGCTCGCCGATCATGATGGCGAGACGTCTGTTGCTTTACTTTTTGTTTGTGGTCCACGATAGGATCCAATAAGGAAAGAGAGAAGAGACAACTATCCCGGCGTGCGACCTCGGGGGGTGCGAGACGTGCTGGATGCAGATGCGTGTATGGATGCCGGGCACCTTTCCTCTCTCACGTGACCACCAGTGCACGCCTGTGTACGGCAAGTAAGAGAGGGCAGCAGAGAAAGACAGTCAGCGAAGATGAGAGGTTAACCGCATGGCACACACACACGCACACACACACGAGGAAAGAGGAAAAGACGCGGAGGAGGCAGTGGAGAGAAGAAAGCGAAAGAGAGGAGACACCGAGAAAGGAGAACGGCAGAGCACTGGCCAAAACGAAGAGAGGCTATGATGAAAAAGCTATGAAATTTGCGACCTACGCAGTGGTGGCAGAATCTGAAGAGGGCGTCACACACAGAACGAGGGGGATAGGGGAGGAAGAAAAGGTCGAGTGCACATGCACGTTGATTGGAACGTAGAACACAGAGGTTACAGGGGTGGAGAGTGCACAGTAGCGGGTGTAGAGGGAAACAACACAAGTGCAGAGCGGGGATATGAAGAGGAGAGGAAGGGGAGGAGACATGGGGCACCAGCCCTTCCACCAAGAGATCCCTCTCTTCAGGAAATCAGTAGATGGGAGCCAAACTCACGTAGAGAACAGTAAGGGGGGAGAGAGGCTCGTGCGTGCAATGCACGCGTAGGTCTTCCCCTTGCAGGCATACACAAAAAAACCTCCCTCCACGTCAGCGATACCAGCGCCGCCCTCTGTTCTTTTCTTTGCTTTTTCGTTCTTGCCCGTGTATAACACTTGGCCTTGTACAAGCTGCCAGCTAGCGACGGTGTTGCCGGGGAGAATTGCTGACAAAACAATGTGAAACAGCGAGAGCGAGTCAACTTTCTACATCAGCACGCTCATTCTGCCACCAGTCCGATTGTGTGGTGCCCAGCAGCGCCAGAGACGCGCGCCACAGCAGTGCACCCACTCAGCCATCGGAGCACGGCCCCTGCCTCAAACTCTATCCGCCCGCCTCACAGCCGCTCCCACCACGCCGGCCGCCACCTGAGGGGGCGTCCCTCGGGGTGGTGGGCAGGCTCCCTACACCGGTAGGTCGCGAGGGCCCGGTGGGGGATGCGTTCGAGCCGCGCTGGCACTGCGCGCATCACATGGGTGGCACAAGCGGGTTCGCTGCTGCCCGCCACGACGATGCCACGCCAGCCAGGGCCGGGCCGCCGCCACCAAAAGCGACACATTGCTTTGGCCTCCCCACGCTGTAGGCGCTGGGTCCTGGGATGCCCACGCACTGAGGTGTGTTCCCTCGCCACCAGCAGGGCTCCTATACATATCGCAGCGCAGGAAGAAAAAGACACGATTGCGGGCGAAGAGGAGCCCAGACGGAAAGTGCAGAAAGGCAGCCTCCGCACCATCGGTCGACTAAGACAGAAGCGAGGAGCAGAGCAAGAGGGTAAAATCGCACCGTCTGAGCTATGAGCACACGTTTTGCCTACGCGACTCTGCGCGAGAAGGTGAGGAGAGAAAAAAAAACACGAGAACAGACTCAAGTCAAGCAAGCGTAAGAGAGAAACGGCACAGCGCTCCGGCTGAGGGAAAGAGAGGATGGAGGACGACAGGGGTAGAGAATAAGGAGGGAAGGAGAGGGCAAGCGCAGATAAAGAGGGCAACAGTGGGAAGTATGTGAAGCTACAAACAAAGAAAATCCAGTCAAAACAAAACACCACACAAGCGAGCGCCAGAAAAGAGAGTGAGAGACGCAGGGGCTGTTCGCCCCCACACGTTCGCCTACAGACGTGCGCACGCACACCGTCGGAGGATTACAACGACATGAGCAGACCGAAACAGCAGCCGCTACAATGGTGAAAGGGTGAGCCAGGGAATAAAAAAAAAAAACTGAGACGAAGAAGAAAAGTCCCGAGGTGGCCCCAACTAGAGGAGAGACTGCGTCTCGACAGGCCAAACAACAATAAGCGCAGCGGCAGCAACAAGATGGAAAGCAAAAAGAGGGAGGAGTCAAAAGGGCAGTCCAGTATCACAGACACGCATATCCATGCGTGAGTCACAGAGAAAAGAGGGCGCTGTGCACAGTAGGCCACATCAGCAAGGATAGCGCCACCGCAGTGGCGCACAAGAGAGAAACGAAAAGAAAGTTGAGGCACATATGCACATCAAGAGAGAAGAGAAAAGGGAGTAATGCGTAGTGAAGACACGCGGCTGGAGCACACAGTCATGCACGTGCAGGAGCGCATGGCGAAAGGCCAGGTCATTCGTCCGTGTGGCATGGCAGCCCCGAGAGGAATCGCAGCGGCTATTGTCCTCGGCACTCTAGCAGCAGAAACACCTTTTCTGCGTCTTTTGGGGCTCCTTCTCGACAAGGATCTGGAAGGTCTCCTCACGCTTGCCCACCATGTGCTGGTACGTCGTCGTCTTCAGGATAAGATGCAAGTAGACGTGAAATCCGAGCAAATACACAATGGGGCCGAGGCTAACAAGGACCCCGAAGCAGAGCACAATCGGGCCCACGCGGAAGTACGCGTTGTGATTCTTCGCCAGTATATGCCACCATCGCACGAGCAAGCAGATGACACTGGCAAGGGTCGCGAAGTTGCTGAAGACACATCCGCTCACGAAGCAGAAAAACAGGGTATAGTTGTTCCTCCCGACACACATGTTCAGCCACTTGCAGTGGTGGTCGAATCCCTCCACACACTTGTTACACGCCTTGCAGTGCTTCGAGCTCAAGCGCGTGCAGCGCCGGCAGAACACGCAGAGCTCACCCGTGTTGCTGCGGTCTGCACAGTCCCTGAAGGAGATTAATATGAGGGACCCGTAGAGCCATATCGTCCCGGCAAGCACGAGGAGAGCAAAGGTGACCAGCTCAGCCATGCAGTCCTGCTTGTCCTGGGTGTAGAGCAGCACGTAGGCCGAAAACACGCTAGACCAAAATAATATAACTATCACCAGGCAGTAAATCTGGCCTGCAATCTGATAGGAGTGCAGCGGGCGCTCGAACGCGTGGCGCCGCGGCCGAGTCTGTCGCCAGCTGTCAGGGTAACAGCGCCGGTCCACGCAGCAGGAGGTCAGTGGCTGATCGGAGCGAGACTCAAAGCCATCAATGCCATCAGCGGCGCCGTGGTTGCTCGACACCACATTCCTTCCGACAGCAAACCTCTCTGACGGCGGTGCCAGCACGTTTGTCACGACACAAGCATCATGCATGCCGCTCAGTGCGAAGGCAATTTCATCTCTGCTGCCACTGCCACTTGCCTCGTCGCGCTTGCTTCCACCCTTCGCGTCTATCTCTTCATCCACGTTACGCTCGGAATCCACGGCGCCGAGGCCAACGCACTTCAGCAACGCATCGTTTGCACCGGCTTCCGTGGGAGACGGGCCGCGCTGCTGTACTTCTGCAAGCGCGACTGTCTCCGCCTCAACACCCTCCCCCTCACAGACAGATGCAGAGCCGAGCTTGTTGGCCACCAGCGAGGCTTGTGGAGCGTGATCACCTCTTGCAGACGAAGACCTTTGTTGTGCGGCGTCTTTGGGTGGTGACCCGTACGGCGAGCTGCCATGGGCGCCGAGGAGGTGTTGCTGCACGTGGTGGATCGGTAACGGGCTGTCGGCGACCTCAGCTGGAGAGTGAAGTGTCATGTGCATGGTAGGCGCGACAGCCGTGTCGGCCGCTGCTGTGCCAGGGACGGGTACTTGATTTCCAGCGGCACTCATGATGTGCCTCTGGAAGCTACACGGCAAGTAGAGACAAGAAAAGCGCAGATGGGCAGGTGGTAGTTAGGGGAGGGGGAGTACCTCTCAGGATGTCTAATGATTCTGGTCGAAACAAGCGCCTGCAGGCTGGTGTATGGGTATGCCGATGCGGTGGGTCCGCTGCCCTAGTGGGTAAAATGAGCACATTGCACAGAAGGGGAAGAGCGTGGATAAACAGAGAAGGAGGCAAGTGGATTCAGTGGAAAGGAAGCGCTCGGTCGAGATACGCGGAGGGAGGGAGGGAGGAGGGCTATGCTACAAGGAAACCACTACGGCGAACACCAACGACAGCTGACAGCATCGCAGACATAATGTCTTTGCATGTGCATGCACGCTTTCACTATGGCGCTAATGGGAAAAGCACCTCTTCGCCGCTCGCATGACAGGGCCAGATGAGAGTATACCGAAGTGCGAGCTCTTCGGTATACTCTCATCTGGCCACCTGCAGCATATGGAGCGTGAAACGGGGGGGGGGTAGAGAAAAGGGGAGGCTGAGGCGGTGGGAACTCTCTTGAGCTCGTTTTCCCTGTGGCGACGGTGACTTGCACGCGCATGGCCCCCTGGATCTCGCTTTGTCTACACCCACCCCACGCCCTCGCATCCTCCTCTTCAGCGACCGGGTCTCACAGCACGTGTTAGTGCTCGGGTCATTGTATAAGCTGGTGTTTTCCTCTGTAGAGAAGCATCATGGGCGACTGAAGCACACGCTGCAGGGTTGAGTATCTTCGTGCTTTTTATGGGTGTTGTTCTTTACGATGGGCTTCATTCTCTGTGCAGAGGTGCGTAAAGAGACAAGCGCACCACGGCGTGGGCATATGGGTGTAGTATAACATCATTATGAATGCCGGTGCTCAAATGCCAGCAGCATCCTGACGCACCCGCGCAGGCGCTGCGAAGAACTGCACAAACCCGCTGAGGTCGACGCTGTGCCGCTCAACGAGTTTCATGATATGGCTACAATGGAGCACCGCAGTCGTCACGTCAGCTCAAACAGGCCTCCCTCCTCCCATCCCACCACCACCACCACCAAGAAAAGGGGAACCATTTTTTAGAAGGAAAGAAAGCTGTACATGCAGACGGAGGAGAGAGAGAGAGAGAGGGACAGCGAGGGGCCATCTGCTGGGACCCTTCAGTCGAGCACCACCAGCGCTCACCGGCGCACAAATCGCTAGCAGGAGCGAGCGAGCGCGCAAGAGCAAACAAGAGAGACGCACAAATACAAGGAAAGAAAAGCACCAGGGCATTACACATGCTCACCCATGTGCGAACCAACGCACAAATAAAGCAACGCTCTTCCGCCGTGCTATCCGAAGAGATGCTAAGCTGGAGAGGACCACGCAGGCAAAGAAAATAAGCATGGAAGTGAAGAAAACGAAGGTTCGAACAGCTCACCATCAAGCACAGCTCTCGGGAAGAAACACACACACAAACACACACAGGGGCACACACCTGTAGCACCCCAACTAACGAGAAAACACGGCAGCAGCGGCGTGATGGTGCGACAGCTACAAGGGAGCAAAGAGTGCGCACGTAAGACACAAGAAGCGAAGCGAACAGAGAAACAAATACGAAGCAACAAGAGAAGCGGGGGAGGAAGAGGAGGAGGAGCAAGAGGAAGAGGTTCTAATGCGGGAAAGAAAGAAAGAGAGAGAGAGAGGGAATGGATGCGCGAGCGCGTGTCTAGCTCTCTGTGCGGCAAGAGCGGAGAGAGGTGGAGAGTGTGTAACAGCGCGAAAAAGACAGAGAAAAATAGAGCAACGTGGAAGAGACAGCTACCGACGAAAGGAAAGGAGGAAGACGGCCACAACACCGCTGCTGTTTCTACTGACTATTGGCAATCTGCGCACACAGCGCAGGAGGTGAAAGAGGAGAAGGAAGAGCAGGATAGGGCAGTGAAGAGAAGCACTATAAGCACAAGCACTACACCCAAGCACATACAGAAATTTGCCTCAACATGCACGTCAGCACCTTCACAATTCCACGCGAACCGGGCACACAAAGCACAAAAAATTATGCAAAAGAAAAGGAGTAAAGGGAGAACGAGTTGGAGACGAAAGGGAGGAGATATAGGATGAGGAACGCAGGTGAAGCTGAGCGGGTGGTCAACAAGCCCCAACAGAGAGGGGGGGGGACAGGAGAGAGAAAAAGAAAAGGTGGGCACAAATAAATCAAACGTTCAGCACAGCGACGCCTTCTCATCGAAGCACCGCTATCCTCTTTTGCTCTATCCTCAACACGTTCTTGGGAGAGAACGAGGAGAGGAAGAGGGGGGCTGTAAAAGAGAAGGAGACGTGCGTAGATCAGCGAAACACGTGTGCAGTCCAGCACACACACACCCACACACATAGGCCTCGCAACTCGTCAGTAGGGGAGAGAGAGAGAGAGAGAGAATGCATGCGCGCGCAACAACGCCGTAAGAGCGCGGAAGAGAGAAGCAGAAAGCGCTCGATGGCAGTATCACTGGAGATGACGTTCTTTTGTTTCTCTTGGAGCAAAAAAAAAAAAGGAGGGGAAGGAAGGGGAGAGGGGGACGCGCACCTCTCAGCTGCCTGCTCAACAACAGCACAATCGCCGTCGCTTCCTGCGAATCCGCCCCTCGGTTTCGCCACTGGGGAACTGCACGACACGCTCCCGCTTGTCAACAATGTGTTGGTACGTCGTCTTGCCAATAATGCAGAGGTAAGTGTGAAACAGGAGCAGGTGAATCATCGGTCCAACGCCTATGGCGATCAGCACGCACATTACAATCGGGCCCACGCGGAAGTACGCGTTGTGATTCTTCGCCAGCACATGCCACCACTTCGCTAAGTACGTCATACCGCCCGCAAAGCCCGCCAGACTCACGCAGACGGCAGCGGAGACAAAAGAGAAGAAGAGTCGGTAGTTCTTGTCGCCGACACACATGTTCAGCCACTTGCAGTGGTGGTCGAATCCCTCCACACACTTGTTACACGCCTTGCAGTGCTTCGAGCTCAAGCGCGTGCAGCGCCGGCAGAACACGCAGAGCTCACCCGTGTTGCTGCGGTCTGCACAGTCCCTGAAGGAGATTAATATGAGGGACCCGTAGAGCCATATCGTCCCGGCAAGCACGAGGAGAGCAAAGGTGACCAGCTCAGCCATGCAGTCCTGCTTGTCCTGGGTGTAGAGCAAGATGTACCCCGCGAAGACGCTCGACCAGAAAAGGCCAATCAGCAGCAGCTCAAAGACAAACGCCATAACCTGCATTGAGTGCAGCGGGCGCTCGAACGCGTGGCGACGTGGTTGACTGCGACGCCAAATGTCAGGGTCTTTGCTAACGTCCACGCACAGTGAGCAGCAGGGCTCCGCTGAGCGAGAAATCTTGGGGTCGTCCTCGACCCGGTCGTCGCTCTCCCAAGCCTCACCAGCGCCTTCCATGCCGCAGTGCAGATCGCCTCCATGTATGTGCTCAGCACCAACATCCAAATAACTGCCTGCCATGGGAAAGGCGTCATCTCGCTCGTCACTGTACCGGTGCTTCTCTGCCACTTCCATTTCCTCCGCGATGGGGCGATCCGCATCGGCGGGGCCCAGATTCACGCACGGCAAGCGAGACATGTTGCCCTCGCCGACGTCTACGCCAGCTGGTACAGCTACAAAAGTCTGGAAGGGAAGATGATTGCCACCCCCACGCCTCCACGACTGTTTCGCTACCTCGAAATTTGCCTCCCGCGCGGATGCGGGGCTAAAAATGTCCAATGTTTCGGTAAACGACTCCGATGACGCTGCAGCGGCGATTAGCGGCCACACAGGTCCCTTGCCGTACTCACCAAGATTAGAGATCGGCTTCTCAGGGCCTGACGCAGGGATGGAACTGAGCGCCTGACCTCCGGTATGCGTCATAGAGGCGTGGGTTAGCCCTGCGCTGCAAGCCTGCGCAGCAGTACTGTTGGGCGCGTGGGACGGCAGCCCTATTACCCCCGAAGCGTACGCCACCTCCGCAGCGGCGCTGGCAGGGGTGAGAACAGCTGGGCCGCATTGAGGCGAAGACGACTGCATCGGGCTCGGTTGGAGGGAACCGCCGTTGCCGGCCGGCGGACTCAGTGTGGCTACCGTACTGTCGAGGCACTCTCGATCTGTCTTGCCGTCGTAGTCCTCCGTCATTAGTGCCTCATTAGCAACGCCTGTCTCCTTCGAAGGGACCTCCTTGTCTTCGCCGGATGCTGTAGTCGCACAGTAGCTCCGCGACCTTGACTTGTGCCTGTGCCTGTGCCTGTGCGATGATGCAGCCAGAGCGTGTGAGGCACTACCGTCGTGGTGAGAATGTCGTCGTCTCCTAGACGTATGGTTCTCTGGGGGATCAAGCGCAGGCACGACGGCGTGTGCCCCTGGCGACGGGCTCACCTGGTGCGGCAAGTGCTCAGGGGTTGGAAATGGCGGCGATTGATCCTCTGATGAGCTCATTCTCGACGACACACAGGTGATGGTGGAGAGGAGGAGGCGACGAACAGCGAAAAGGGAAAAAAGGCGCTACGAGGAGGGAGGGACAGAGAGACGGGCGAAAGCGACCACCGCACTCCCCGCAAGACGCAGAGGGTAACGAAGCACGATGATAGAGGGAGCAAGAGAAAGATTGTCTGCGCTGATTCCGCGCAGGCACGCACGCACCCGCAGTGAGAAACCCCCTAAAGGAGGCAAAGATGAAATAAAGAACAGTAATAGAAGAGAAGCACACGCCCAACACAGCGCCAAGCACAGCAGCGCGCACTCTACCCAAAGAGGGTAACCAAAGAAGAGAGAAGACGCAGGAGCGAAAGCAGCGTAGAACGCACACGCTCACACGATGAAAGGGAAAAGGGGGCTAGTCAGGTAGGCCACACTAACGACAAGTGAAAGCCTAGTCCAGCAATAGATGAAGTCACACAGAACAGAGAGTTGACCAGCATACGAGCGGGAAGAAAGAGAGGACCGATGAAAGGTGAAGAGAGAGAGGAAGCAGGTGCGTACCTCTCTCTCCCCGTGCAGCAGCGCCACGAGCGATCGGTGAATGCGGTAGTTGCTGCTTGTTCGCTCTTGCGAATTCTCTTTGTGTTGCGCTGCGAGTGAGAGAACACAACAGGTGAAAAGATGTGGAGGCGGGTGTGATGACTTATATGAATGATGAGTTCAGAATAGAAGGGGGTGCAGGAGGAAAGAGTCAAGGGGGGCGGCTGGGCGCGGTGGGGGGGGGGGGGGTCTGCTACTCGTGTGGTGGACCCTCTGCTAGGCCTTCTGCCTCGCATGCAGGGAAGACTGTGAACTACACATTGGCGAGGGAGGGAGGGAGAGAGGGGGGGATCAAAAGGCGAGCGGGTGGGCAAGTAAAGTCCGAATTCGTTGACGATTACGTATGGGCCATGTGCATGCGCGAGGGGGAGGGGAGGGGGGGGGGGGGCGGCGAGAAGTGAAGTGGAATTCATCAGGCACGGGAGGTCGACATGCGTACCTCCGCCGTACGTGTGAGTGGGTGAATGGGAAACGTATCGCTCCGCCCTAGAAAAGGGAGTCGAGGATGCACCTCCGTAGTACAGGCCATTCGCCATTCACTCTCCTCTGCCTTCATCCCCCCCCCGTCACTGCACATCGCATCCTGTACACACCTTCGACTAGCGAGCGACCCATCCGCGACTAGAGCTCTACACTACTATTTTCCTAATAAGAGCCTCCTCCTCCTTCCCCCCTCCCCTCCCATCTTGTCTTCATCCCATCGTGCTTAGCTCCCCACCGCACAATTTACCTTTCGCTACTGGCGCTACGGCTGTGAAGAGGTCGGCAGCACAGAAGCATCGGCGTGCCGCAGACGGCACAGGCAGAGGCTAAGAAAAAAAGGGAGACTCTTCGTGCTTGCACCCTTTAAGATGAGCAATACGAGGGCGCGCGGGAATACACGCAGGCACGCTGTAGAGGCCGCCGCCTATGCGGATACATCACTGTGGTTGTTGCGAATCGAGTCCTCCGCTGAAGAACTGGTGCGGCGCTGCACCGCGTAGGTGTTATGTCTACTGATGCAACAACTGCCAGCTGCGCTTCGTGTGGCGCCGCTGCGGGTGAGTGGTGATGTTAGCGCTGCCTCTCTCCGCTTTCAGCCGGGGGGAGGGGGGGCAGCATTGCTCCAGGTTGCTCGAACGTAAGGCGCGGCGACGGATGGCTGTTGGGATGCGACCGGGCCGCCATGGAAGAGATCTTCGGCGAGGAAAACGCCATCGAAGCCGGGGAGACGTCCGCTAGTGTGGAGGCGCTGTGCTCCCGAGACGCCGGCGGAGACACCGGTGTGAGTATTGCCGCTGCCACTCGAGTTCATAAGACGTATTGGACATGACGACGACCGCATGACTCTCTGCATCGCTGGCACTCATCGTGACGGACATGCCTTGAATGAGCAGTGAGCGGAACACCTGTCTTCGGTGGTTGCAAGTAAGCCACCAAAGAGGTTCGCCGCTATCCTACCCGATCCTAGCGCTGGTCAGCAATGCAGCTGATGCTAAAAACACCGACGATGACGTGGGCTTTGATGACATCACAAGTGGCACAGGCCGCCCCTAGCAGTGAGAAGCGCGGCAGACGCGCTGACGTCTGCAACGGCGTAAAAGTGTACCGCACAGCAGTGTAAGCGACTGCGTAGCCATAGCTGCACTGGTTGTTTTCGGCCACAGGCCCAATAATAGTCGTGAGCGAGCGGCACAGAGTCAAGCACGCCGCCAGAAATGTACTCCACAGAGATGTTTGTGGCCAAGTTGCGTGGCTGGATCTCGCCAGTTTCCGTCCGAGACGTCCCTGTCATCCTACTCGTCGCCGTAGTCGAGCTTGTTCACGCGCCACCTGTCGAACGATCTGGCGCTGCTGCAGCCACTGACTGCGTACCGTCAGCCTCTGCCCGACTGCGCGTTCATCTTGCTCACCTCAAGGCTACACGACACCGTACTCGTGCTGCCTCGGAGGCTGTGGTGTGTGGTGTGGGGTGGCTAGTACTGCGTACACCTCTGACGGCAGTCGGTGCGGGCCGAATGAGCCGCTGTTGAGGCATCCTGGCATTGCGCCTTGCTCGCCCTCTAGGGTGTGGTTCATCAAGCTCCCCACCCACTCGCATGACGCTTTCAACACCTGACTGGTTCATCGCACCAACTGCTGATGCTACTCGACGAGACTGCGCATCTTGCCCTCATCCCAGACGGGTCCACACGATGTTATGGAGATCTATGCGGCCTCCCTCACGCGCGCGTGGCCGGTCGCCGCACGGCACCTGCACCTCCAACAGAGTGAGCTGCGTGGACTGCAGATCCGTGCGGCGGGAGCCAAATCTATACTCGAAAACATGGCACCAAACCATGCAGACACACACACACGCGCGCTGTCAGCGCGGATGGCGAAGTGAAGAGGGGGGAGGGGCAAAGAAGAGTAGAGAGCAGGACGTCAAGGAGCGAATGAAAGGCAAAAAAGACCCCCACAAGTGAGCGAGAAGCAAAACGCAAGTAGGAAGAGAACACACAAACGCATGTAAGGAAACCAAGACAAGAGCGAACAACGATGGCAATGCTGACAGCAGCAGGAGCCAGAGGCCGTGACAGGGCACGGTAAAACATATAAGTATAATCCGTCGATGTGTTCAGCCCCTCTCTCTCTCTCTGTGTTACTCTTCTGGCTCGTCAGCTCTCTCCTTCGGTATGAGCACGGGCGAGAGCTCTGACGTGTGTGAAGGAGATGACCTCCGTGCAATGGAGTGAGAGAGGGAGACGATGTGCCAATAGGGTGGGCATCTGTGGAAAATAAAGACGCACCTCCACCCTATCGTGGCACACAGAAGCGAAAAAGAAAGCAAGAAGAAATCGCCAAGGCAGTGGCACCAGTACGGGTTACACGAGCTGCGTCTTTACTTTCCTGGGGTCTGTGTGTGGTGCTGCGCGGGAACACGAGAGAATGGGAGAGTAAAATCAGCAGCAGCTCCGCCACGGCAACAGATTGCGTCTCCCTCGCCCAAGTCTTCCCTTCCGCGCATGCACACGCAACGCGCGCTCCATGACTCTGCGAGGAGGAGGAGGAGGGACACCGCATTGGGTTATGTCCCACGCGCGTATGCAAGAGGCGAAGTAAATTACCAACGAAGAGAGAAGCGCACTTTGGGGCTGTGAGGCGAGGACAGTCCAAAGTCGCAGCAACACGCCTCGTCCGCACTGCCCACAGCACCAACGGAAGAGATCAATAGAGCAGAGAGGTGGACCGGGAAGGAGAGGGAGGACGAGAAACGTGTGATGATAGCCAGGGGAGAGTGATCTGCTTGCTAGTGCGTACCATACTCTTGGGAAGCCAATGTGGGGGGAGGGCAGGGGAGGAGGTTGTGCACCGGAGCACACGCTCGCAAGCGTGTGCTCTCACCTGGGGCCCGAAAAGAGGAGTGCGGAAAGAGGAGAAAAGGAAGAAAACAGTCGGAGACGCGTCAGCACGCAACGTCCCTCCCCCCCCCACCACCACCACCACTTTTCTCTGCACACGCCCTGGTCCGTCCCCTCATAGTCAGGGGGCTCTCTGGGGAAGACAAAGAAGCGGCGCAGACACGAGACGCAGCCTACGCTGCTTCCCCCCCCCCCTTCTCTCTCCTCCTCTTCCCCTTCGGCAACGATGCTGCCCGGCAGACTCCCTAATAGAGCCCACGTGAAGAGAAGAGAAACACGCACAGGTTTGCATCAGCGATGGAAAAGGGAGGCAGAAAGTAGCGGGAATCTTCGTGGACATGCACGCATACGCCTCTTTCGCGTTACTTGGCTCTGCCTCTTGGTTACTTTGTGTGGGTGTGTGTAGAGGAGTGCGTTGGTGTGGGCGCCTAGGACTAAGAGATCATAATACCTCACCTCATCTATGGCCCACACGCACTTTCCTCTCCCTCCCCTCTCCGCACCTGGCACTGACACGCCCCATCCGCCATTTCTTGTCGTCGCTCAGCGCGTGGGAGATGCTTGCTCGTCTCGGAGAGCTGAAACCATGGAGGAGGGGGTGAAGAGGCAGAGGTGAGAACGGAAGTGAGAAGCTAAAGAGAGGGTAGCGTCACTCAGTGTATGACTTGTTTGTTGCTACTGTTGATTCGGTCCCCCTTCTTTAGAGGCGATAGACAAGCAAAAGACAAGCGCCACGGCATCGTCACCACCACCACTACCACCACTCGTCCAGCAAACTACCACACACACACGCACACACACACACATCTACACAGACAGGAGAGTTTCTATCCCTACGCCACAGAGAGAGAGGGGGTGGAAGAAGACGCGCCAATACACACAAGAGACAGGCGCGCAAAGACAAACCGAAAAAGACGCCGGTACAGGGAAAATTCTTTAGCCGACAGCGATGCAGCAGCGAGATGATCACCCGCCACCCCCACCCACTCCATCTCCCTCACTTGCGTAGCTATCTATACTCCGAAGCACAGCGCGCCAACCTCCCCTCCCTGGAGACGAGGCGCGCAAAAGTGCTCACTAAAGCGAGAAGTAGACGGGAGAAAGAGAGAGGGAAAGAATGGATAAGCGCTGCAGTGTCAAGCGAGCCATCATCAAGTTCACAACGACGCGATAGATCAACTCATCAAGCATCCGCAGCGGATACGAGATGCGAAGGGGCGACAGCGAGGAAGCGGCGAGTGAGCTGCTCGACTGAGCCTGCACATGACCTCTGTGCGTAGCATGACAGACGACGCGCATGATCAGGGCACAGAGAAGGGAGACCGGAGGCGAAAACAGGGAGACCGCCGCCCATGAACGAGGGGGGGAACATCGCTGACCGCACGCACTCGATAAAAAGAGCCCAGGAATGCATGCATGCGCTCAGGGGGGAGGGAAGGATGCTGGGGAAGAAGCACACACACAGAGAATCGGTGCAAGGACATCGTATGTTCGACATTGCACGATACCCCTTCACTCGCCCTTTGAGCTCCCAGAGTCCTCGCCTACTCGGCTGTTGCACCGCCCTCAACCTCTGGCACAGCTACTGTCCTCCCCTCGCTCCTCACCGTCGGGCTTCGCCTCCATACAGCACTTGGAGTCACACACGCACTCACACAGAGCTACCCCGGCACATGGGGCGAAGCGATAGGGCAGCGAGCGAATGGGCATGCCCACTACGCAGCGCCATCACCATCGCACGCGGCCCATTTCTGTGGCCACGGGGAAGCTATGACCTGCAGCAGTCACTGTGTGTACCTTGTCCTGCGACTTCCTCGCTGTATCCTGGTCCTTCTTGCCTTGTACGAAACACTTAATCACCGCCCCCCTCCTCTCCACCCAACTCCTCCCTCTCACAATCCAGGTCTCCCCTGGGTGAACCGAGCCTAATGCCTCTTGCAAACGAAGAAGAGCAAGAGAAATGATGAAGTGAAATGCCGCGCAATGCCCCCGCCACCTCCTGCTCGCCGTGCTCAGCGTAAGCGAAGGTGCAAACAAACGCACGGTCTCACTGAAGCACAGACACATCCCAACGCCGCCACACGCGCAGAGGTCAATACGAGATCCTTTGCCTCGGCTCTCTGTGTCACTAAGCGTTGCTCTGGACTACGCCACCTTTTGCTTCAGGAAGCCGTAGCCGAGGTCCTGGGCCTCCTGCTGAAGAATCTCGTAGTACTGGTTGATCATAGTGACGGAGAGCAGGATGCCAGTGCCGCTACCAATGGCGCCAAGGAAGTCCGCAAAGATCGTCAGCGCGCCAACGCAAAGACCCCCAAAGCTGGCCGCGACTGGAATGTACTTCTCCAAGAGACGGGCCATGTCCTCCTCGCTCTCGCGGGCCTGCACAAGCCAGCGGCCCTGCGAGGCCAGCTGCTTCGCCACGTCGCGCGGCGCCGTGTGCGAGATGGTGATCCACAGGCGGGAGAAGATGGCGCAGGAAGTAAGTACAAAGACCACATAGAAGATGGCGTGAATGGGGTCGGCCATCAGGTCGTAGAAGGTTGCCGGGGGCACGAGGTAGTATGCGAGACCACCGACAGGAAACAGCTGGCCGTTGCCACCGCCGTTGTAGCCGCGCTCCTCCCAGCGGCCGAGCAGGTTGATCAGGAAGTTGCGGTTGCCGAAGCGGCGCGACAGGATCTGAGAAAAGAAGCTGATGTTGGACACAATGCTTGTCTGCAAAATAATCGGCATGTTGCTCGTGTAGAAGAGCTTAATCATGTAGGGCTGGCGGTCGCCGCCGTTGTACTTGCTCTTCGTCATGAGCGGCACGCGGAAGCCCTGGAAGAAGACAACGACAACGAACACCACGATAGTGGAGAAGATGTTCGTCAGGTTCGGCAGCTGCGGGCGGTAGAAAGCCTCACGCAGCGCACGCACCTTGTCGGTGCGTGAAACGAGCAGGTGGAAGAAGGCGATGATGGCACCCTCAAATTCGGCGCCACGGCCGGTGTTGATGGTGGATGGGGAGAACGCCTTCCAGATGATGGTATCGCACACGTTCGTGGAAATGAAGAGGGAGGTGCCACTGCCAATGCCCCACCCCTTCGCGAGAAGCTCGTCCAAAAGGATGCAAATCATCGTCGCCACCATGAGCTGAAGAATAATCATGCCGCACATGGCCACCCCAATGCGAGACGGGTCGCCGTACATGCCTGAGGACACGTACGCCACCGCCTCCACCGCTGTGATCACCAGGCCCATCATCTTCTGGAAGCCCTCGAAGACGGCTCGCTCCTCACGGTTGTTCGGGTCGTAGGTGAGGATGCCCACACCAGCTAACAGCTCCAGAATGAGCGAGGCGGACACGATTGGAGAGATGCCGAGCTCCATCAGCGTACCCTTGTTACTTGCCAGCACAATGCGCATCCAGTAGAACGGATCGCTGGCGTTGCCGGGACGGGAGCCATACACAGGGACTTGGCAACAAATTAGGAAGACAAAAAGCGCCACAGCAGTCCACATGATGCGCTCCTTAATTCCCGGCACGCGCTGAGGCTTTTCGATCTCCGGCAGCACCGCCAGCAACGGCTTCAGAGACATTAGCCAATTCGCCTGCTTCGCCATGATGGCAGAGGTGGACGCTCAGCGAGGAAAGAGAAGAGGAAAGGCGATGTAAGGAAAGGTGATAACAGTGAACTCGCTTGCTTTGCTTTGTGTGTGTGTGTGTTTGCTCGTGGGTACACTCTCGATGAACACCAAAAATGATAAGAGAGGTATTCGAGAATGAGGAAGGCGGTAACTTCTAGATCAACAGGACGTAGAGAGGAAAACGAGCATTTCGTGTGTGACAGTGCATCGAGTTCACAGACAGAGAGAGAGACACACACACAAGAAAAAGAAAGCGAGCGCGTACGTGCGGGCAGAAGCATCAGAAAGGAAGGAGAGGAAGACGGAGGAAAGAGGGAGAGGATGAGCAGTACACGGAGGAGGAGAGACTAATAGTGGCAAAGGCAAACGAGCACAAGCAAAAGGCTTGAGGCTCTTCCACTGTGAGCACGGAGAGGGAAGAGTAGCGGTTACTTAGGTGGCAGTGAACCAGGCAGGCGGGCAGGCACAGCAAAACAAACATCTAAGCACACCATTCCATGTGCAACCCGGCCGTGGCACGCTCCCCCTCTCTCTCCCTCCCTCTCGTGATGTGGGGCTGGTGTGTCACTTGGTGTGGGTGTCTGTTGTTTCTCCTCGCATCCCGTACTGAAGCTCTGCCCCTGTGGTGGGGTCCTTTTCTGTTGTTTCGGTGTTTCAGTTCCGCTCAGCCTATTTTGGGGGTACTTCGATTGTTTGGGGGGATTTAGTGCGCCCTTTTCGTTCAGAGTGTCGCGCAACGCAGGTGTATAAAATGTACTTGAATAATACGGTATGGGGAACAGAAAGAGCGAGCGAGTGAGAAGGGGCAGGCAGAGGGAGAAGCCCTCGCTGTCCTCGATAACACCAGCAGTTTCTTGTCGCCACCCACCTACCCCTCACGTGAAGACTGAAAAATCCATGACGCTCTAGGCAGTGCTGCTGCTGGTGCTGGTGCTGCTACGTACCAGCACCAGCAGCACTTTTGCTTTCATCGTGTCTCGGGACTTCCCGTGTTGGGGTGGGTCAGTTGGTATTTTGTCTTGTCTCCTCCCCCTCCCCGCTGTGTCCCCTACGCATAGGTGCGGTGCACACTCAAGTGGGTGGGTGTGGGGTCGGTATACGCGTGTGCTGAAGCACAGAAAGAGCTTAAGGAATACAAACTATACACTGGAGCACACCGTGTGCTACAACGTAGAGAGGAAAAGAAGAAGAAGAGGAATACCTAACAGAGGGGAGAAGGGAGAAGATGCAGGCGAAGGTGCGGTAAGGCGGGTAAAGGGGAGGGGGGAAGGGAGGGGGTACACACATCTGAGTATGGACTCTGAATCCTGGTGGAGAAGGGAAGTTGCGAAGAAGGGGGGAAGACGGAGAAGAGAAAACATACAAAACACAAAACACAAAACACTGAGACAAGCAATACACAAAGGTGGGCAAGTAGCCTCCATTCGTTTCTTTTTCGGGTGATGTATGCCTGAAACTACACAGTACAGTGAGGAGAAGGGAGGAGGAGAGACGGACGGCGCAGAGGCGAATCCACAAACCCAAAGAAAAACAACCCGAGAAGTAAAAAGAGAGAGAACGAAGAGGAAGAGAGGAAGAGAGAGAGAGAAAAAAAAACACGCACACACACCAAAGACAAGACTCACACTTGCAAACGAACTGCAAAATGCAGAAATCGACGGAAGTCCCAGTGCAGACGATAAATCGGCGAAATGGAAGAGGGAAAGGGGGAAGGGGGGTGGCGGTGTAGCGCCTTCGTCTTACGCTACCATCACTGTAAAGGATTGAAAAAGCGAAAGCAGTAGAAACGGCAGAGGTGGGCGGTGTAACACCGGTGAGATGCCTTCGATGAGAACGAAAGGCAGCCCGGCTGATGAGCTCACACGCCTTTCTGCCCTTCCCTTCCCTTCCCTCCCTCCCTTCCTTCCTCTTCTCCCTTTCCTCACCAACGTTTTCGCTTTCGTTTGCCGTTGTGTCTGCCCCTTCCTTCTGCCTTTTCGCAGCACAGACGAGACAGTGGCGCACGTGCGCGTAACCAGCGGCGTCTACCGGCGGATTCACCCAGCGTATGGACACTGGGTGAGGGCGCAGAGAGTAAAACACCAAATGAAAACATACCCAAAAAAAAAAAGAAAACTACAAATGTACTCGAACGTGGCAGGGAAGTAAACTGGTGGCAGCGCGTGAAGATCAGCGCGTTAGGACGCTAACACGGGAAACGAAAGGTGCGAAAGCGAAACTACACGAAAACGAGCCGCTGCATGGACCCCTTTTTAAGCTCCGTCCTCCCTCTTTCCGCCTACGTTGACAGCGGCAGTCTTCCTTTTTTATTTTGCCTTTTCTTTTTCGCTTCTTAGGAGAGGCACGTATGCCTGGGCGCCTGGCAGCCGATAAAGGCGACGCCACGCAGACACGCCGGAGCACGACAAGAAGAAGGGCAAATAAAAAAAAAAACGAGGAAAAATAATAATAATAAAAAGAAACCCGACGGCTGACATCATCGAGGGAAAGCGAGAGAAGGGCGGCAAAGAGGCGCATGACAGAGGAGGGAAGTGGAGGCGTAATGCGAGAAAATGGACGGAGCGGCGGGGGGATGAGGGAGGGGGAGGGGGGAACACAGACGGCAAGGGAACAACAGAAGAAAAGGGCTTCAGAGCAAAATAACAAGAGAGGGGGGGAAAGACGAGAGGGCGCGTCCACGTGTCTGTGAGGCATGTTGAGGCAGAGGGGGGAGGCCTGGGCTGGGCATGCAAACACACATGCACAGAGACTAGGCAAGTGTTACTCCAGGAGACAAGTGAAAAGGAAAAATAAAACGACGGAAACACTGGATAAGCGAAGATGGCAAAAATGAAGAGGACAACGACGACAGAATGTGAAAAGAGGAGAGACGTGGGCGAGAATACAAACACAAAAGGGAACGAAAAAAGAGAGAGGGTGGAGGGGGGAGACACGCACAGACAGAGAGGGGGGAGGGGGGAGCAGACCACGTAAGACAGTACAGTACATGAAGAGGAAAGGGAGGGGGCTAAAGAGAATAGAAGGGAGGGGGGAGTGAGAGGCATGGCGCACAAAGTGCTACTTCTGATGTCGATGGATACACACACGCACATTCACTCACACGCACAGACAAAACAAAGCCAAGAAAGAGCAGCCGCAAAAGTGAGAAGAGTGAAGAAGAGGAGTCGAAAATGGAAACTAAGCATATATACAGACTGCAGTAAAGCGAGGGGACGGGGAAAAGAATTCACTTTCAACGAAGATGAGTTGACGTCACTGTTGCACACACACACACACACACACATACATACCACACAGCCCAGATCCCAATAAACGCTGGAGATGAATAGGCACGTGAGCTAGTCGTTTAATCACGGTCCGAAGCTGTCGTTTCGGGCCGGTGAGACTGCAAACAACTTCATGAGCCGTTCGTCCTTGCGCATCCACTGGAGGCAGCGCTGCATGTCTTCTCCTCGCTCAAATAGCACAAAGCAGCCGCCGTAGTACGGGGGACGCAAGAACTCACGATATCGGACGAATCCAGCAAACCTCTCGGAGAAGTACTCCTTGCGCAACACGCTCTGTGCGAAACGGAAGAACTCGAGGTCTTCGGCGTTGGGTGCCGGCTGCAAGACGGCTTCGTCAGCAGCACCAGCACTGCTGCTGTGGCGATCATCACGTGGGCTCGTCAGCTGCGAAGACACCGGTGGCCGCAGTGGAGAATACGCTTGTGCAGTGTGGCTATCCTGTGGACTCCGCAGCTGTGGGGTCGTCATCAAGGTTGGTAAGGCCGGCGATTGATAGAGCATACAGTGGTGATGGTGCGGCACAACCGAGACCAGTGGATGGATACCCGCGGCGCCGCTCAGAGACACCGCCGTGCTCGTTGACACGCGGAACGAGGGGGTAGTCTGAGAGCGGGCTCGCGTCGGTGCTGGGAGTGCAACTACCTCGGCGCACGCAGCCGCAGCGTCTGGCATGGCCATTGTACCTGAGGTAGTTGAACGCGGCCCCACCGTCGCGAACGATGGGTTGATAGGCACCGCAGTCGCACTATCCGTGCCGCCGCCGGTGGTGCTACGCAGCTGGTCGTGCTGGAGGCACTGAGGCTCTTCGAAGTTGTGGATGAGACGTACGAAGAGCGTACGGGAAGGGAGGGGAGGCTCACGAGCAGGTTGGTGGTGGTGGTGAGCCATGTGGCGCTGCTGCGGATGCCGCTCTTCGTAACGGTACGACGATCCAGGCAGCTTTGGCGGTACGCCTCGCCAGTCATCCACTCGCTCATGCTGATCGTTGCGCTCCGCCACGTGCGAACTCAGATGCGCACCAAGAGGTTGCCAAGTGGTGGGGTTCTCGGGTTGGTAGTAGGCTGGGGTAGCGGTGCCGCTGCCACAAGAAGAACGAAGCTCAGTCCTCTGCAAAAACGATGATGGTGCTGAGGTAGCCCAAGTACGGTGCGTCACCGGCGAAGGCCCGTGGTACAACGTTGTCTGAGCCAACGGGTGAGGCTCTAGCGGGTGTGTGGCCTGGGCGTCAGACCAGCCGGCAGGGGCACAGGGATGTGGTGGCTGCAGTGGAAGCTGAAACCGTGGCGACAGCACAATTGGCGGCGACGACGACGGCGGCGGCGGCGGATGCTGCTGGGGAGGTGCCCGCAGTAGCAGAGCATGCCGGGCCGGCTCTGACATGAAGCAACCGTCGTTGTCGCCTCTCGGATAGGGGCTTACATGCGGCACCGACGTCGGCATCGGTGGCGGCGGCGGTGGACGGACAGCAACCGCTCCCATCCTCCACGGCGATGGTGGGTGGGACAGCGGGGAGGAGACCAGAGAACTAGGAGGAGGAGCAGCAGCGCCCACCACCTTGACGGGCGTGTGCTGAATTTCCAAGCAGCGGGCCCAGTCCACCCGCAGAAGCGTACACTTACGCAGCAAAGACGCGAACTCACCGGGGAGTTGCTGCGTGCAGAGGTAATCCTCGTATTTCAGCGGCAGGGGCTCCGACTCAACGGGCGAGTTGGTGAAACAAGCACTCGTCACACCACCTGATGGCACACAGGGGTCATCGCTCACAAGGCCGGGTGGCGCCCCAGTCGATGGCGCGGACCCCACAGCAGGTGGGGCGCCGAATGTAGAGGTCAGTACCACCTCCTTGATTATGCGCATCTGATTGAACCACGTCAGCGCTCCATGTGCGGCTGCGATGCTGTCATAGACAGCGAAGCCAACGTTCCTGCCTCGCGAACTCTTCACTCGGAGTGCCATCAACCCCTGTGGGGGTACACAAGGCTGCAGCTGCCATTTGTTCTCAATTGACGCTGGCAGGCCGTCGATGAAGAGCGTTGTGGTGATTGTGCCGACGGGGGAGATCGGTGACGTCGCCGTCGCACGGACAGCGCTGCGCGGTTGTGTCTGGTTTAGTGGAGACCAGCTGCAGCTGCTCGGACACGAGCCAGAGGATGGGTCATCCAACGCCGCTGTTGCACACCAATCAGAGAATGAGTGCCGCTCCATCAACACCGTTGAGCCTAGCGACTGTGTGCTCAAGAGCGCTTGGCACGACTGCAGGAGAGCACCCGAATACAGAGTAGAGGTGCTCGTGCTCGGCAACGAGCCCGCCGTGTCCCCGGCAAATGGCGGATCGTCGCCGCCGGCATCGCCGCTGTGTCGCGACCGCGGAAGGGAAATTCCCTGCCGCGGTGAGGCCAGTGACGGGTGATGCAAGTTCACGGCGTCGAACGGCGAAGACAACTGGGCCAGGCGCATGCGGCATGACACAGAGTCACGGGTAGACGCGGTCGCTGCTATGGTTGAGGTCGCAAGCGTTGTTGTCCCTCCTATCTCGATGTTCGCGACACTGCTGGGCCAATGAAAGGGCGCAGTGGTCGGCGAAGCTGTAGCGACACTCGCACGGGCGCCAAACGTAACTGTGACGGAGCGCGTAATAGACAGTGTCGAGTGAGCTGGTATACCCCCAGTTGCCTCAGAGCTCTGACTCGAAAATCGGTCGATGGAATCATCCAGATCAGGTGCTGAAGACGGCAGTGGTGGCTCTGTCGAAGCTCGGGTGAGGGTGCGCAGCTGCCCCTGCTGTCGATCAGAGGTCTCTTGTGGAGTATACGAGGCGGACGATTGCCGGTACGGGTTGTGATGGTAGCTTCTCATGCTCACTCGCATGCACATCAAGCCGGCGTGCGTCCGTCTGAATAATCAAACGTGCGTGTGTAGTATGTAATGTGGGTGCCTGCCAGCCTGCACACCAGCACGAGCGGGTGTACCTTACGCCTTCGCCAGTTCTGTCGGTGCGGATGCGTAAGGAGGTGCCTTGAGCGTCTTTCTCTAGCAGGCAAGAGAAAGACAAAGAGGAACCTTGGAAGAGAATGGGAGACGCACACCGTCACGCTTACACACACAAACGATGGGGCAGATCGAGAAGACACGAAGAGCTCAGGACAGAGGCGAGGAGACGCGTGCCCAAGCAGAAGAGAGGAACACCAAGAGACTTCACTCGCGCACACGTATGCGCGCTGGCGCGGTGATGGTCAGCCACGCTCGACGAAACCAAGAAGAGAGAAGAAAGAGTGGCAGAGAAATTGGTGTCGTCAGTGGAAGAAGGCGAAAGAGACGCCACTACACACACCACGTGACCGCCACAGCAAACCAGAAAAGAAAAAAGAAAGAGCGAAGCAGAAAATAACCAAACCTGGCACGCAAACTAGGAACACTTACGCCAACAGACGAGCGTTGTTAGGCAAGCACCCAAGAAGACTCGCAAGGGCTGAGTGGGGTGGCAGAAACAAACAGAAAAAAATCCACCCGCCGCGAGCTTGACAGACGTCGCTTTCGAGAAAATGACAGTGGTGGTCAAACAAATCAAGCGTAGCACACACACACACAGATAGCGCGAGAAAAGGGATCTGCGGGTAGGAGTGGCAAGAGTGACAGCGTCACTGAGGTGGAGACGGGGAAGAAGGGAGTCGAAAGGGGAAAAAGAGGCGGCGAGAGAGCGAGGGTGTACAAAGAGTGGAATAAGGTGAAAAGAGAAGCACGCGGAAGAGACCAGCTCGAAGAGACACACCCGAGTGGCTCTACTGCTCTGTGGGCACTTGCCCGTGTGCGTAAGTGTGTATATGTCGGCCAGTGATACCGATGAGAAAACTCCGCTTATTTCAGCGTTGGGTGAATGAGGGTCGCTGTGAGCGACCTGGAAGGGTGGGGGAGGGATATTGTGCGGCTGTGTAGGCACTGCAAAGGCGCCAGGGAGGTTGTGTAGATACACCTGTTTGTGCACGTGTGTGAGGAGGGCGATGAGCCTGCGCGAGTATCTCCGCGAATTGTGTGTGTTTGTGTGTGTGTCTGCTTACCTTGACTACGTGTGTTGCAGGGGGGGGGTATCGGGTGACGGATCAGTAAGGGAAGCTTCTTTTTTGTTGTTGCTTTTGGGCGGTAAATCCCCGTGCGTGTGAAAGGGTTATGTGGCCCCTGACTTCCTCTTTTCTTTTTTACGCCGTTGTCTTCAACTCCGCATTGAGCGGTGATATTAAAAGAAAGGAATGCAGAGAGGGGGTGCGCTGCTTGCTTGAGCCGATTTGCCCTTCGCCAACTCTCCCCCCCCCTCCCTCCTCCGCGCACGCGCGTTTTCCTGTTGCGCTCTTTTCCTCCTTCAACGTGACCCACCCCGCCCGCACAAGTGGTGAATGTCAGCGTCGTACCGCTGCTGCCCTTTTGCCAACGATTGGCGCACCAGGGTGGCACAGGCACGCCAACCACACACACGCACAGCGCGCACGAGTAGGAAGTGAGCGCAGCCGGCAGAGTAGAAAACGAAGAAAAAAAGGGAGGGAATACCGCAAGAGAGAGAGAGAGGAGGGGAGGGGGGAGGCGCGAGAGGAAAATAACGAAAAAAAAAAACACAAAAAGAAAAGGGTCTCGCTCACGCTCACACCCCAACGACAGGACACTGACGAAGCGCCTCCCTCCCCCCCTCGCCCACAAGCGATGGCAGGTGTGTGCAGATATAAAAGTGCAAAAGTAGGAAGACGGTGGGGGAGGGGGGGCTGAGTGCGTAAGATGGAACAGTGCCCTGGGAAGCTCCCTCGATGACAACTTCGATGGTGCGATGGTATTCTTATCGATGGTGCGTACCACTACGCGAAATTTTGCATCCGATCCTTGAAGCAACGCACTCGGGATTCCTTCGGCTTTCTTATCGGGCCTCTGACAGGCGCCGCGGGACTCGTCTTCCTTTCCCTTCCGTCCTCCTTTCTTCACCCTGACCTCACGAATTGATCCCGCTGTGTTTTCCTATGTTTGCTATTGTTGTTTCTAGCGCTGGCCTCGCCTTGCGCACGCGCGTGATTTGCGCCGCTATCAACGCTGTGTGTGTGGGGGGGGGGGGAGAGAAGCAACAACAACAAAAAAAGGAAAGGCAGTGAAATGTGGTGTAGTGGGTAAGACTGAGTAGGTGGAGGGAGGAGGGGGGGCGGCGGCGGTGGCTTGCAGCAGCAGGGTGGGGTCAAAGAGGGCCGAAGAAACTAGGGAATGGGATAGGAAGGTGCGGGGGGCCGACGCCCAAGGTGAGACCCATAGTAGAGAGCGCACACGTACAGAGACACACACAAGGTCACACAGAAGGACTCCAAGGAGCAGAAAAATGTGTATATACACCCCCTACACATATACACACATGGATAGGGGGTGTGTTGGGGATGCACTCCAGGAAAGGAAAGGTGTAAAGAGCGAATAAACGGCGCAAGAAAGAGACACACAAATAAAACCCCCAGAACAACGCCTCTGTGAATAAGAATGTGAAGGGGAATAAGAAGAGGAGGAGGAGGAGGAGAAAGAAAAAAAAATTGCGATGAAGGTGGGAGAGAGAGGAAACGACAGAAATGGTGTACAAGAAAGAGTCCAGACAGAGGGGTAGTGGGGGGAGGGAGGGCAAGGAAGTGGGGAGGTAAGGGGGGAGGAGAGAGAGAGGTCGAGGAAGGAATGGAATGAGGGGGGAGGGGTACGCGTGCGAGGCAAACGAGTGCCAAGAAGGGGACAGAGACGAAATAAAAGAGAGTAGGAGAATCAAGGGAGGGGAGACTTGGGTAGAACACAGAGAAACACACACGTAAAGAGGCAGGATAGAGAGAGAGAGACACGCTCGGTACTACGCCGCGGAGAGAACGTGGGTTGAAAGCGATGGGAAGCAAAAAAGGAAAAAAAAGGGCTGTGATGCGAAACGAACACGTGACTCGAGTACACGCAGGTGCGTGTAGAGAAGGCGCGCGTATTGAGCCGCCGTCACGCGGACCCCTCTCGAGTGGACACGAGTGAAACACCAAAACGAAGAGAGGGAACTCAGGGGTAGCACTATCAGTTCTTTTCAGTGCTTTATAGGGAAATGAAGGCGGGAGAGGGGGAAGATAGAAAAAGGGGGAGGGAGGGCGTTGAAACCGAGGCGAAAATAGGAAATAAAAAGGGGGAAAGAGGCACTCAGCAGGCAGAAGAGAGCAAAGAAAGGCAAATAAAAAAGGGCAGACATACATAAAATAGGACTGTAGTCGCAACGCGTACACACGGGCGCCTAGGTGCTAAGCACAGAGAGAGAGAGAGCTACACAGCTCCCCCCCCCCCCAAGGCGAGGAGAGGTAGGGACGGCTTCAGCGAGCCTTCCTTCCTTTTCGCTTTAGCTCGACTAGCTTGATAAGGAAGCGAGCACAATATCCACAAGACAGGGGAGGGTATTGAACGCCGTCAAATAGTACCTGCAGAATAAACGTCCAGAGCAAAGAGGAGGAAAACGCAAGATAACTCAACAACGGAAATGAAAGAAAACTTGAGGTGATACGAGTGCAGGAGGGAGAGAGATGCCAGGAGGCACAGAAGGGAGGAAGGAGAGGGGGAGAAGAAAGACACACCCACACACGCACGTCAGCGCCAGAAGCAACACAGAAAGCGGCACGGATCGACAAGAGAAAGTGTACGCGGGAGCTACAAAGCTGAAACGGGAAGCCGAAAGAAAAATGAAGCAAAACATGTAGTGTAGAGAGGGGGACGATAAAATGAAGGGGTGGTGGCACGCAATATCCGTGTGAAGCAGCTAACAGGGCAAGGAAAAAAAGTAGGGGAGGGAGAACAGAGGGAAGGAAAAGGGAGGAGAGGAAAAGAAGTGAGCGACCAACTAAATAAAACTGAAGATTTTCTTACACCGTCAAATTTTGGGGCTTGAGCGTGCGTGAGCAATGGCGACACAACCGCAGCAAGTGGGGGGAGAGGAAAGAAGAGGGTGTGCAGGGCAAAACAAAAAAAAATCAAAAAGAGCGGGAGCAACGGAAAAGACCGTCTCTCTCCGCGCCGCTTCGCCCTCTCCGTCGAACTGGTGCGCCTATCCCGCGGCCACTAACTGCTGCTGATCTTTGTGCCAACTCTGCCGTTTTCTCGTCACTGTATAGTCGGCAGCCGCGTAGCTCTGAGAATCGCACAGCTCCAAGCCCCTCCCCCCACCACCACCACACACCCTCAGAAATTTCGAGACGATAAAAAAAAAAACGAGGCGGACAAAGAAAATGGAGAAGGGGGGAAGAGCGAGTGAGAAAACAAGAGAGAATTAGGCGGCAATGGCGGAGATGAGCAAGGCACGACACAGCGGCAGAGGTCCACAAGTTGTACACGCACGAGCACCCAAGGTGTGCCAAGAGAGCAGCAGCGGACACACGCACAAAGAACGCAAAGGGGAATCAGCGAACAGCGCAACAAGGAAAATGAGGAGTTCGATGACACGAGGGAAAATGGAGGGGAACGCGCTCGGTCTATCGGGTACGTGTGTGAGCGTACGTGCTGACCCGTGGGTCTGTGTGAACCTTCGTCAGTGCCGCAGGCTGATGCTGTGTGTGTGGGGGGAGGGGAAGGCAAACCGTCGAGGCGCTGGTGAAGTAAAATGAGTGAGTGGATGCCCACGTGCCTACTTTCGAGTCGGTGACACAAAGGGTGAGAGAAAGGTGGGAGTGTGGTGCTGAGGAGAAACGAATGGAGTCCAACGCAGAAGAGAAAGCCCGACGAGCAGCCACTCCAACTATACTCAAAAAACGCAAACCAGAAGAGAGAGAGGCGTGTTCGAGCCAAATGACGCACACACGCACACGCCAATGGAATATGAAACGATGAAGAGAACAATCAGAACGAGGAAGAGTTTCGAGTGTGAAGAGGGGAAAAGAAAAGGGAAACATAAATCCAAAGACGGAAGAGGGTGTCGGAGGGTGTGGTGTGAGGCAAAGAGAGGAGGAGGGGGGGGGGCAAGAAAGAAAGCTTAGTGGCAAAGGTCTGTCGATGACGGCGGCGCTGATGGTGAGGTAGATGAGTACACACACGCAAACACACTAAGAACGGGAACAGGAGAGAAAAAAAACCAACAAAGCGCAAGAAGGAAAGCAAATACAAAGCACCACAACCAATCAGCGTGCCGGGAAGGGGTGAGGGAGGTAATCAAAGGTGCTGGAAAGAAGAGAGAAGAAAGGTGGAAAAGAGAGGCTAAGGAGTGTGTGCGCGTGGGTGGGTGTGGGTTCAACGCAGATCACATACATACACAGAGAGAGAGGAAGCGGGAGCGAGAACGAGAGCAATGGGAGACGGGAAAAGGCGAGAGAGTCGACCTGTGGTCGCTCAAACACGAAGAGGCGATAAGGCGGTGCGTGGAAGGAGGCGGCGGGAAGGAAGCGCGAGAGGGTGCTGAGCGAACAAAGACAAAGCAAGACGAAATGAGGCAACACAAAAAAAGTGGGGTAAGTGGGCCTGAGTGGGTGAGTGAGCTCTGTGGGCGGTGGTGGTGGTGGCGGCGTCCTTGCCTACTGCTCGATGGGATAGGGTGATCGCTGTGAAACTCTGAAGTGTGCTGTGTGGGCGTGAACTAGAAAACAGAAACAAGCAAGCAGAGAATCCGAGAACAGAAAAAAAAAACGAGAAACGGCTGGAAAAGATCCTGTGAAGAAACACAAAAGTGCGAAAGGGAGAAGAAAGGTAAAGCAGTAAAAGGAGATCGAAAGAGGGGGGAGGAGGGGGTGACTTAGCACTTGAGTGGCCAGTGGTGTCTGTGCTTAGTGTGCAGTCGTAGTGTGAAGAGGAGACCTCCTCCCGCCAAGCATTTGAAAGGCTTGCAGATGAGCAAGAGAGAAGGAAGTTCTGTAAAGATCAAACCCAGTAAAAAAAAAAAGAGAAAGGCAAGAGAAGGTAGCGAAAGGTGGGGCGTACGTACATACGCATATATATATATATAGCCTTACACACTCGAGAACGTTGATGATGA
The DNA here is from genome assembly GCF_000755165.1 of Leishmania panamensis. Lineage (NCBI taxonomy): Eukaryota > Euglenozoa > Kinetoplastea > Trypanosomatida > Trypanosomatidae > Leishmania > Leishmania panamensis. Next base: position 439,053 of record NC_025856.1, on the reverse strand, counting down.
TGATGATGATGGCGACGCCCGAGAGAGCCACCAAAATGAAGAAAAAAAAGAAAGAAACCCGACGAAGAGAGAAGCGAGAGACAGGCGAGAAGTGCTCCCTTCAGCGAAACAACGAACAGTGATAAGAGTGGGTGCGCGTCCCTCTTCGTCGCGAAGAAAGCACCAAAAAAAAAAAGTCGGGAGCAGGCGGTGGAGTTGACGGGCTAGTGGCAAGTCAGAGCCACTGTGGACAAAACAAGATGAATTTTGAAGAATGCCTCACCGTGAGTTGGGTGTTAGGGCAATATATCGGTGAAGCGACTTTGTCGGCCTCACGTTTTCCTTTTTGCGCCTAAAACGCGCGAGGTCTTCGCTACACAGCTGCGGCGCGGTGCGCTTCGTTCGCTCTTCTCTTTTGTTTGTCCGTCCTGCGCCGCAAATCGGTCCTCTGCTTGTCGTGCTCTTGCCTCGTCAAACGCGTCTTTGATGCAGCCCTTCCCCCCAAGGAACTACTTTCTTTTTCTTCTTGCTGAAAGGAGGGAGAGCGTTGCGGTGTCGGGCGATGAACAAGTCCTGGGAAGACCCGGTAGCCAGCCACCCGACAGTCACGGGCACACCCACACGCACAGAGAAGAAATCAACGGTGTTGCCTGAAAAAATGTACACGCTGAGGCGGAGGACAATGATGGAATGCAAGTCAGAGGTAAACAAGAGCCACCGCCCACGCAGAGGTAAGTCCACTCTTCGACCGACACCGCTCACAAAGTCCACGCACACACAACCGTTAAAGAAACAAAGGAAAGGGGAAAAAACTGAGCTGCGTTATACACCAGTCGATCTCTTCTGATTTTACCATACACGGTATTGTAGTCCAGCAGAATCGATTGCTTCCGGCTTGTCTATACCGTCGGCTGCAACGCTGTGGATAACAAGCAAGCGTGCGGCCCCCTCAGTCGAGCTTCCTACGGCTGCGAGGAGGCTATGTGGGTTTCTGTGTTTTGCTCTTTTTTTCCTCGCAGTTGAGTCAGCAGGACTCTCTGCTGCTCTGGGAAGGTTGGCGCTGTTTTTCGGTCTTCTAAGGATGAAAGGACTGGACAGAAACGAACGGAAAAGGGAAGATTTGTCCTAACAGTGACGGGAGGAGGAAACGAGAGAGTGAAAAGGGCACCAGATGGTGTGTGCGTGTGCGTGTGTGGAGGGGGGGAGGGGAGGAGGGGAGTGATGATTGGGAAATCAACAAAAGGGGAGTTGTGTTGATAGGCCCGGTATTGGGTGGTGTTGTCTTTTATGTGGGTGTGTGTGGGTGTTTGTGTGAATCGGCGTAGTGCGGGGCGTGGTGCGACAGTGAAAGCGATAAACAGTACGCTGACAACCTAAACATGCATAGAAGTGTCCACGAAAAAGTGTCCGTGTGCGTGCGTTACGCGGGAAGGGGAAGGTGGAGGAGGAGGAGGGGGGGCGTGATGTGCGGAAGAGGCACAAGCAGTGCGGCGGGATACCAATGCCACGTGTACGCGATATATTCGAAGACGGTGACAGGCAAGGCGGGAAGGAAACGCGCAAGTTGAAGGGGAAAAAGGGGAAAAAAGAGAGAAAGAGAGAGAGAGAGGTGGTGTTGTCAGGAAAGTGAAAAATAATCCCGTAATTCGCCACACTGTAGCTCCTGGCGTTGGCGTAGGCCTTTGTGGGCCTGCAGGTGTAGGGGGTGTGCCTCGGAAGTCCCGTGCACTCACGTGGAGAAAAAGGCGCTCCACATCGGCATGACCTCCTTTACGAGGAGTTCTCTGTCAACCAGTGGTGACGCCCCGGAGTCGATCAAATGAAGAGCGCACAGGGCTCTACTCCCTCCTCACCCCCCCCCCCTCCTCCTGCTTGGTCGCGTGCATCAATCACCAGACATGGAGAGAGGGCAGGGTACTTGACTCCACCATTCACGCATTACGGGGTAGCACTTGTGACGAGAGTTCGCCCGAGTCACCCGCAAGAAGCGTAGACCTGCACACTTCGAGCTAAAAGGAGGGAGGCTGAAGACGCAGGAGCGATGCACTCTCATGTGTGGTTCCTTCTGGTTGCTTAGGGTTGCTTCGTCGCTTACTAGTCCCCACTGCCGCGGTGTGTGGGGGTGCACACCTTCGTCTCGCCTCCACTTCCCCCCCTCCCCTGCGTACGCGTCACCCTCGCCTAAACAACAAACCGATAAAATAAAACAATGGAGCCCAACAAAAGGGGGCGGGCATTCGCTACTACTTCACCGACTGCTGTGAGGCGGATGCAAAAACAAAAGTAACACCCGCAATAGCAACGCGGACCACAGAGCACACCGCAGGCTACAGCACCCGATGCTCGTCACGCCTTACTCCCCCCCGCCTCCTTCCAGCAAGTTCTTCGTGCCCACAGACACACCCGCCGCAAGCACGCACGTACAAACCAAAACGAATAATAAAACACAGAACTCGGGGAGGAAGATATGGAAGGGGAGGTATTGTGGATGAGGAGTGTCTGCATCTGGGCCTATCGGTGCGCATGTATGTGCGTGTGACTGGTGTTTCCGAATCTCTGCCTGCCTCCTTCTCTTGGTAGGCAACGCAGGCGGCACAGAGGGGGGGTACAAGTAGGAAAGTTAAGGGAAGGTGGGGCGGAGAGTAGGGAAAAACCGGAAAGCAGCGGGACACGAAAAGAGGGGAAAGGAAGAGCAGCGCAGGGGGGGAGAGGGAGAGGGAGAGGGAGAGGGGGGGAAGAACTCGGGGGAAGCGAGGAGCGCCTTCTCAACAGAAGAAACATAGACTGGTACACACGCCCCACCTCAAATGACCGCTGTGCCTGAGGGTAATGTGACTGAGTCCACCTTCCCGGCTCCACCTCCCACCTTTCTGCTCGCCTCGCTTTCGCTACTGGTGTGCCCCTCCCTACCCCCATCCCAGCCACCGCCTTCCCTTCCTCACAAGCACAGACGCACTCATTCACACCCGCTACGGCTACTAGAGTCCACTAACTTCACCCATCAAATACGAACGCGCCATCAACACGGCAAACACACCCGCACGCACATTACATGCACAACAGACGATAGGGTGCAAAGGAGACGCCGTGGGGCGACAGTGCGAGTCGCAGAAATGAAAGACGCATAGACGCGCTCACCTCATCGCCTCTACCACACCACCACTGTCGCAGCACGGCTCTCGTCACAGTTTGTTGTCGCCTCCGAGCATTACAGAGCAGCAGCGGCATTGCGGGGGCTCTTCTGGGCCGCCGCCTCCACCTTCGCTGCCTCCGCCTTCATGCCTAGGGATTTAAGCTCCTCCGCCAACGCCATCGCGACGGATTTGTAGCTGTGTCCCCCGTGTATCTTGCTACCAGCGTCAGTATAGTAGGTGGTGTGGACACCGCCGACAATGCCGGCGTACGCGTATTGTACGTTCTCGCAGACGGGGTCGTCACACACCATAGCCACACTCATCCTCTCCGGAAACATTGTGAGGATGTTAGCCGCCGCGGCAGTGGTGGACGCCTCGACGGAGAGGCCAGATGCCTCGATCGTCTTAGTGCATGTCTCGCGGAAGAGGGCATTCAGGCGCTCGTACTTGGTCGCCGGCTTCACTACGAGTGTCACGCGCGACGCCTTCATTGCCTTCGCCTTCTCAACAGCCACCTTGGCCGCCTTGGTAAAGTTCTCCACCGCCTTTGCCGTTTCCGCCTCGCATGCGATCCCGGAGGCCGGATACACATCCAGCACGTCACGCACCTGCATCGTGTCCGGCGCGCCACGTGGGAGGATGGCGCGCACCACAACTGTCTTCACGCCCGCGTATGGCTCGCTGGGCGTGCTAGGCGGCTCGGTGACGCACGCATACACGCCGCGCGGGGCCTGCATACCAACAACGACGGCGTTGGACGCAGCCGATGTCGCTTGCGTCGTCTTTACGGCACCACAAGTTGCCTTGGATACCATGGCAGACGCAGCCTGCACCAGAGCAGCGGGGGCACCCGCGGCGATTATAGCAATCGACTTGGACATGTCGTTCAAGGAGCAAAAAATGGGGAGTAGCGACTGAAAGGGACAAGAAAGATGAGGAGTTGAGGGGTCTACCGAGGACTAAGCAAAACGAGAATGCAAGTGAAGCGCGCATAGGAGTGTGCGAGCGTGTGCGGTGTGTGATACGGGCCGATGGTTGAGGGGGTGAAATAATGGAGGGTGTGAACATGTCAAGCAGTCGCGAGCAAGAGAGTTGCGGTGGAGAGTCGCATGAAGAGGAGGAGAGAGGCGAGACACACACACAGAGAGAGAAGCACAGATGTGCGGATAGGTCAACAGTCCCCTCCGTCAAGGTGATGACCAATCAAAACCATCGTCAATCGTCTCGATGCGTAAAGAAAATGAGCTCGACAGAGGGAGGGAGAGAGCAGAGTCGAAGAAGAAAGTGGGTCCAGGGGGTGACGTCGTGAACGGCTCGACCCACTGCACCTTGACCCTCCTTAGGAGCCCCTCTGCCTTCCTCTGCTATTGCTGTTTTGCTGTTGCTTCATGCTTACTGTCTTTAAAGTGTGGAGAGGTGCACGTATGTTGAAGTTGCTGATGGGGTGTTGCTCTATGTTACGCCTTTCAGTCGACTGTCGTTTACGAAGACGATGCGAGAGAGAGTGCGTGTGCGTGTGTGAAAGGGGAGGACATGAAAGGAGAAAGGAGAAAGCGAGGGCGGTAATGTGTGTGATTCGGTGGTGAACGTATGCGCTGCTCACTTCGAAGAAAGAGGAGGAAAAAGAAAAGCAGCTGCAACGTAGAGTCACACCAATACCATACCAGTACGTGTACACACACACTTCGTGCCCCTGCACAGGCGAGGGAAAGAGAGGGAAAACGAAACTGATGGAGGCTGAAAAGAGGGGGGGCGTTGAAAGAAATACACCGAAAAAAAAAAACGAGGCGAACTAAGAAGAAGAGAGGAGAGATGGCACAGGAGGGGGGAGAGCGTGAAGGCGCTGCTTTTCACTCTCAATTCATCCTACCTTGTGTACTTTGCCCTCGTAGACGCATACGTATATATGCATACACAGTATAAAAATATAAGAAGGCGTATGTGCACCCAGCGCTGGCATTGGAGCGATGTGTGGGTGTGGGGGTGTGTATGGCGGTGGGGGGAGGATAAAGGGCGGTATGAACGAAGAAAACAAAAGGGGTGAACGAGAGAAACAAGACAGGGGGAGGGAGGAACAACGCCGGGGAGAAGAGAAAGAAAAGACGCATATTAGCGCTCTCTTCCTGTCGGTGCTTTTCTTTGCTTCTTGCACCCTGTCCCGCAGTGGCACTGCGCTCAATGTGGATGAGTGGGGGAGAGGGGGGGGGCGTGCAGGACACGTGCACGTGCAGCTGTCGTTCGAGGGATGAAAAAGGAGGGGAAGGAAGACGGGGGGAGGGGGCAGGCAAAGACACACACGACGATATAAAAGAAAGCGCGCGCTCTTTCGCGTCGGCTTTGTCGCTTGGTCCTCTGACGCGCCCTCCTCCCCGTCCAGCGCATCCGCAGGGTACCCACATTGCCACCAGCACAGGCGAGGCGAGGCGAGGCAGAGGAGGAGGAGGAAGGACCCCAAAAGCAGCACAAAGAATCACGAGAACATCCGTCGACATGTGCCACTCACGACACACACCGACAGAAACACATGCACAGACACGCAGAGAACTCGAGATGGAGGGCTTGGGGCAGGAAGTGGAAGGAGTCTCAGACCAAACCGGCAGAGATGGGTGATGTAACGCGACTGCACACCGGGGCGCCAAGGGAGCGCCTCCACACCTCTTCGAACTCGTAGCCATCCCACAACTCCAGCAGAGAAAACACCGTAGGGCAGAGCAACAGCGTGTATGAGGGAAACGCAATGCCAGATGCCCTCTTCAGCAACCCGGCGAACAGAACGGCGCCATCACAGAGGACGCAGTTGAACTGCATCTCATAATATGTGATCAGTGCGGAGACTTGATAAACGTTCACAATACCGGCGTAGTCATTGCTGCGGTGGATCACTAAGTCATTCTCGTACATGGACAGCGGAAAACACTCCGAGCCTGGGGTAAGGGTGTCATCAGGAACGCGGCGGACAGCTGCGCTGTCGTCGTCGAACGCAATCACACCATCTCTCCCATTATTAAGGCGGTCACCCTCGACGGGGGCCTCGTACTGAATGCCCCGCTCTCGCCGTGAGGAGGCGGTGCCGGAGGCCAGCAGGTGCGAGCTCCTTCGCCCGCTAGGTACCGACAGAATGCGGTGCTCAGAGGTAAGCTCCAGCTCACTCACCTGCTGAGCCAGGCCATCAGATGGAAAAAAGAAAGCGGAGACCGGGGCCTCGTGAAGGGAGTTGGAGGTGACCACAGCGCTGTTGCAGCCGCGACCCGGCGAGAAAGAGCTGGGCCTCGAGTGTGCCTCCTGCGGCACAGAGAGGAACGACGCCGGCAGAGGAGAGAGACTGACGCCGCGAACGACGGATGTCTCCTTCGTCTTGGGCTGCAGCGACGCGACAGCGCCAATGGAGATGGTCGTTGCTGTTGGTGTCCGCTGCCTGTTGCTTGCATCGGACTGGCTAATCAAACTTACCGTGTGCCAGAGCTCGCCCCCGAGACCGCCTACGACGGCTCCAGCGGGGATCGTGGCTGCCATGCCCTCGTGCGCGTCAGCCTCGCACGAATGTGATCGTACGTGGGAAACCGGGGAACCGTCTCTTTCAGCCGTGTATGTGGCCGAGGGAGACTTTGTGCGAGCCTCTAGCCCCGCAGCTGTCGCGCCAGTGTTGTTTGCCGATACCGAGGACGGTATGCGGTAAGGCGACGTCATAGTAGTCATTCTCCTATCCAGCAGAAGGTGCGCCGCGCCAGTCACATGACTGCTGCCTCGCCGCATGCCGCGGTACATGAGAGCCGATGGAAGGAGTCGCGCCTCCCCGACAGCTTCGGGAGAGCTGGAGGAGGTCAATTGTGGTGTCGGCGATTGCCCCGGCGAGTTACTCGTAAGCGCGTACGCACTCAACAGCGGAGACGTGGAGTGACACTCCAGGAAGCTGTTTTTCGATACCACCGCAGTGCCACCAACCTCCACGTGTGGCCCAGGGTCAGCGCCTGTCACTGGGTTGCCGTCCACAGTGCTGGCATGGCGGCTGCGGAAGGCGGCAAGGACGCCGCTACTGATGCCACCAGCGGCGCTGCCTGTGTGGAAGCTTGGGGCGCTAAGACCGCTCGATCCCCCGACGCCGCCAGCGGAGCTCAGCGACAGGCTGTTTGTATGTCTCTTGCCGATGGCGCCCGGGTTGTTTAGGTTGCTTGCCGTGGTCAGGATGCCAGTATTCGTGTTACTGGGAGACACATTGTTCAGTGATACGAGTGCGCCGACGTTGGGCCTCATGCGCCGGCCAGCGGCCGGGCCGTTAGATGAAAGGACTCCATTGAGTGTCCCCGATGAGCTCGCAGCACCTAGTCGGCTCGTGGAGGGCGCACCCGAAGTCACGGCAGCCCCGGACGGCGCGTCGCAAGCCCCGGTGTTGTAGTAGCTGTGGTGGCTGCGCTGCCGCTCGTTCAGTATCACGGAGGCAGCATGCGTTGGCTCACCAAAGTGAGATACCCCGGGACGCTCCCGCGGCCCTTTCAGTACCCCCAGCAGCCCTAGCTCCGTGAAGGTGGTGAACAGTTCTACGGAAGGGTTTGCCAGAGCGTCAGGCGGCTGATCGATCCTGTCACTGACCTCTCGAAGAACGCTGTTGATTATGGCGAGCTTCTCCATTGTGTTGCGAATGACCTTCTCCTTCGGGCTGCGCCGCGGCGGCGGCATCGCCGACGACTCCTGCCGGTTCTCTGGGGCTGCGAGCACCGTAATCGACTTGCTTGTCCATGCAATCAGCCGTCCGATCCGAATCGCGTGGGTGGAGAAGTCGAGCAGCACACTGCCATCCCTCATGTGGCGCAGGGAGTAGGTCAAGTCCTGGTTGGCGCACGTCGCCGCCTCCGCAACGTTGAACATCCACCACTCGTCACGATAGCCCTCCGTTGGCGGTGGTGCCGCAGCACAGAAGATGGCGTTGCTGTCGCAAGCCGATGCCACCGTTGTAACCGACGCATCGGGCGGTGCGGGAGGGTCAACGGGCACGCGCAGCGACTCAGTCCACAAGTCACCGTTCACCGGCGAGTACAGGGGCAGCTGCACGCTGGCCAGCGAGAAAGAGACCCCGCGTGCCTTCCACAGTCCAGTGAGATCGTGTGCCATGTGCTTGTTGAAGAAACAACTGTTCTCTGGGCCGCCAGAGGGGAGGTACTCCCTGTGGATCTTCACATCATTAAAGTCCGCGAATCGGGCAAGGATCGTGTCAAGCCGCAGCATGTCCAACGGGTGGCCACACAGCACGGCGGATCGGCTGCTAATGACGCGGCTCACCTCAATCACCGAGTGCGGATAATGCGGCATGGAGGGCGCGAAGGGTGACGAAGCAGACGCGTAGCCGCTGGACGAAGTCGGAGAGTACGAACGGCCGCCACGACGGCCCAGCAGGGAAGGGGCGGTATCGGCACTGACAGCCGTGTTGTGGCTGTTCACGTTGAACCAGGTGTTGCCGCGCTCAGCCTCACTCTCCTTGTAGACGTCACGCATGGAGGCAAACACGTCGTAGCCCTCGTTCACCCGCGCCACCAGGCGTCGCAGCGTGATGATGGGGATGTTTACCACCAGCAGCGTAAAACCTCCATTTACAGTTAGGCGCGTCTCCGTTTCAAAGTACTGGTGGCGCTTGCGCATCAGCACGCCAGTGTAGAAAGCGGCGCGGTACATGCACGCGGTGGAGCGAATCAGGTCCTCCTCATTCTGCGCCATCGATACAGCCAAAGCGGCGAAGAGCCCTTTACCGGAGCAGAAGATACCTCCCTTGCTGAGGGTCGTGGCTAGCGCGTCGAAGCCATGCTCGCGCGCCGTCACGTAGAAGCAACACGTCAGGTAGAGCATGTGCAGCGGCCAGGAGTTCACAGCGTCGCTGAAAAATTCCACGCCGACCTTTGCCAGCTCTGAGGGTTGGCGAAGCAGAAACATGACGATCCGATGCCATCGCAGGAACTCGCCGTCATCGTGCGCAGCGCTCGTTGTCAATGACGGCGGCGGCGGCAATGATGATTGGCTGGGGGCAGCGCTCGCGCCACTGAGCAGCAGCGCCGGTGCGCACGAGCTGCGGTGCAGCTGGAGAGTGAGACGAGCCAAGAAGTCGTCCAGGACGTCGGCGTGCTCGTGGCACAGCTGCACCATCTCCGAGAAGCGCGAGAGCCGCTCAAGCGCGCCAAAAAGAGCGAAGGTGGGTAGCGCCGACGGCTTCGGCGACGGCAGCGTGGCAGCGGCAGGTGGTGGAGACGACGACGGCAAGAAAGTGCTCTGCAGCTGCTGAAACAGCGAAGCACAATCGCTGTTGCCCACACCGCCCCTCTGCTGTTGCTGTTGTTGCTGCTGGTTGGGTGGTGACGGAATAGGAATTGCGGAGAGGAAGCGTCGCAGCGATGACACAACCGTAGCCCCGTCCCGCTGACGTGCTGGTTCCCCGGCGTACACCTGTTGCTCCTTGTGGCGTGTCTGTCGTTGCCGATCCTGCGACCTCTCGTCCCCATTACCCCACTCAGCGGCTGCATCTGAGGCAGATTTGCTCCACACCACCGGCGGCCGCTGATGCTGGTGCTGCAAGTTCACTGCAAGCACTGCCCCGTGCTTCGACCACGGCGCCGTCGTCACTGGGTGATAGTGGTGCGCACGGAAGGCTCGGCGAGGGTTACAAAGTGCCATAACACCCGCCGGCGGAACCCGTGGTGTCACTGCAGCATCACCACAGCGAGATTCGGCCCAGCTCTTGCTTGCCTCGCTGATGCTCCTGTTTGCAGGATCGTAGGCAGCAGTCAGGACTACCCGCGCGCTCCTGCGGTAACCTGGCACTGGTGAAACCTCATCGGTCGCAGTGGCCGGAGTGCAAGCACAGCCATGAGATGCCTCTCGCTGCGCCGCCGGGGAAGAGTCGACGCCGCCGGGGATTGAACTCACCGGCCGCGACGCTGCCCCGCTAATGTGGTGAGCGTCGCCCTCTCCGCTACGGCTCCGCTGGGCGCCTGAAAGCACGTCGGAGGTTGGATAAACTTTGTACGCATTTGCGGCTGCTGCCCGTGCCAATGCAGTTGCAACACCGCCGTCCCCACCGCCCCTTGCTGCCCTCCTCTGCGCCTCGACAACAGCGTCACTGCCAACCCCGCCCGTAATAACACCATCGTCACCGACAACCATCAGCCCACGCTGCAAGGCAGACCATGGCTTCCGTCCATGCGCTGCTGGTGAGATCGGCACATCATTCTCCTCGGTAGGGGCACTCTGAGCCAGCTCTTCTGGCAAACGAAATCGCGGAAAGTCATTCATCACAGGCATCACGTGACCGTCAGCGACTTCAGCGCAGGCGCAGTGTACGGCCTCACTGCCTCCCCACGGCCAGCTGGTGGCGAAGGGATCACTGCTGGTGTTGTTCGCTCCACTATCACTGTTGCTGCCGCCGCCTCCGTGGGGTGCCTGTTGGGGCCGAAGCTGTGGCCTCCGACTTGCGCTCACAGGTGGAGAGGGAAGGTAATCCATGTAGTCAGGTGAAGCACTCACCACGTTGGTGGTTGTCAGCATTGCCCGCAAACGAGAGCCCGCCGTACCGTCACTTGCGGTGTGCCCGGCAGAGTCGCCAGCAGCGGCACAACAGGGGCACATGGCCACTGATCCACCGCGATGCACGGTGCACTCTCCCACGGTTGCAGGCGTGGCACCGCTGGCCTCTATGCCATCACCACCGCCGATGCCGTCAGCAGAACCGGCGACGTTCGTGAGCGGCACATCGGCATTTGATGGCATCGGCTCGTAGCAACTCGCCATGTTTGCATTCCAGTGCACACTAAGGCTCACATTGGATCGAGCATCGGTGCTGAAACGATCAATGCGGGCCCGGTATGGGACGTTGGTAGTGAATGGGCTGCCTGGTCTTGTCGTGTGGTTGCTGTTGAACGAACTGAAGGCGGGTGCCGCAGTGCTGGGCAGCTCAGCAGCGAGGGATACCTCTAGCGTAACCGGGACGCCAGATTCGTCGTCAGCAGTGCCGGTGTCGGAAGACGCGGAGATGCATGGGGTGCCTGGGCTTCCCCGGGGTGTGCCTGCGTTGCTTCCTACGCAGGCGAGCGCGGCCGTCACGGTGATAGAAGAGGGTAGGTGCAGCACTGTAGCACTCGGAAGCGCTGCCACGGCGGCCTTTGGCGGTGTGGTGGGGCGCAGAGAGTGAAGCGACCCGGGTGCGGAAGACGCCGTAGCGTTTACTGATGGAGTAGAAAGCGGCAGCAGGGGAGGTGGCGTCAGCTCCTGAAGCGTTTCAGTGTCACTGGAGCTCACAACGGTGCTGTCGATGCCGTAGCCGAGGTGCAAAAAGCAGCTGTTGTTAGCCGCAGCGGAGGATTGGTGCGGCATGGAGCGAGGCCGGCGTTGATTTGCGAGCCGCACACGCGTCTTTGTCGAAGGCTGCGAGGAAGCAGAAGAGGGCATCGTCGCGCTTTCCGCGAAGGCGAGCGTCGCCACATCTACATCATCGTCCGTGGCTGGCGAGGCGCCGTGCGCGGATGTCAGTGCGGCTGAGTCGACTGTAGTGTGGGACGCGCGGCGACCGTCGCTAGTGTTGTCAGCAGTAGCGGGATCTGGGTCACTCTCCGAGGGCATCACAGCTCGCGTCACCGACTCCGTTGACAGCAAGGACGCCGCAACTGGGTCCCCTTCAGGCGAGAACACATTCATGCCCGGTAGTTGGTGACGAGTGCCAGACGCATCTGCAGTAGCATCGCTGACTACATCATGCGCGAGTGAGGCGTGGCGAGGAGTGAAACGCGGCTGCGAGTAAGGCACTGACGTCGGAGGTGTCGATGGTGGCCCAGGTGGGGATGCCGACGGTGGTAGCACTGGAATACCAGAACTAGACGGCATTTTTGAAGCTGCACCCTGGTTGCGACACTGAAGGCAGAAACAAACAAACAAACTAGAAAGAGCAAGGGAAAAGAAGTGGTGGCGCAGCTGCGTCGCGAGAGGAGGGGGGAGAAGGTCAGCGTTGGCTATAAAAGCCGAAGCGCTTCCGGTGTTAGCTGCGGAAAGGTTGCTTTACCGTCGTTGCTTCCGTTCTTTCTCTTGCAAGTGCAGTTTCAGATCACCCTTCCGGTCCTCTTCGCTGCCCCGTGCCGCTGAGCTGCCTTTTTCGCTTCGCCTCCTTTCAAACGACCCCCCCCCCTCTTCACGACACCGTTACTTTTCTCCTCTCGCGTGGGTGTGGGTGTGTGTGTCGCCCGTTAGTGCTCGTCTCTCGTCAGGGAGCGGTTCGCTTCGAGTAGGGCACAGCCGCCTCGCACCGTCCGCCCCTCACCCGCCCCACTGCCGCTGTCACCACCGCTCAGAGAGGCCACGTGCCTCTGCAGACACACACACACACACACGACCACGCACAAATGCCTGTGCGGGGTAGAGGTCTAAAACAAGACGAAAGGGGGGAGGGAGACGAGGAGGAGGAAGGGAGGGAGCGCAAGGCAGAACGAGAAAAGAGACGGCGCGAGGAAGAGAGACGAGAGGTGGAAAGAGCGGACACAGGGAGACGCACAGGCAGCAGTAAAGGGGAAGCAAGAGAAAAGAGAAGCCAAGGCGGTGAAGTACGGCTGATGGCGAGAAGAACGCTCGCAGGAGATAAGAAGCCGTCGATGAGAGAAAACGAAGAAGGAGCGAGAGAGGGAGAACGAGAGGTACGTGTATATGTGTGCCTCCGCTCCCCTTCGCCCGCCCACTCCAAACCAAAAAAGTAACCTTTTCTCTACCTCAACCTGCGCAGTTCTCTTCCGTGTACTGCTTGTCAGTTTTCGGTTCTGGCGTTGACTGTATGCTGATAGTTGGTGATGATTTTCTCTTCGCCTCCCAGTTCGGGGACGGATGGGGGGGGGGGGGTACGTTTAAGGAAACGACTTTGAAAGACTGGCCCCAACAGTCGCGCGCGCGCGTGTGTGTTGGCGTGCCTCAATTCACGCGTTAGTGGGAGCACGAGCGCACAACGATGGACAGAAGAGGAAGAAAGAGACAGTGAAAAAAAGGGAACGAGAGAGAAAGAGAGAGAGAGAGAGAGGAGAGAGAGGGGGGGGGACGAGAGCATGTGAACATGTAGGAAAGAAACTGAGGTGAGGTGAGGTGCGGTGAGATGAGGTGAGGTGAGGTGAGGTGAGGGGGCAAGGTGGGCCACGCAGCTGTAAAAGGGAAAATGAAAATAAAAACAGAAGACAAAAATCGACTGCACGCGTGTTCCACGCCGTCACTATACGCACGCACGCACGCACAGAGAGAGGGGGGAGGGAGGGGGGAGGAAAACAACTCCCCACGCGGATGTGGGCTGCAGTTAGGACACGACAAAGAATCGAACAGAAACGAAGCGAGAGGGGGGTTTTGCCTCCTTGTCGTGTCTGCCTCTTTGCGCTGTTCTTTCTTGCGCACCCGAAGCAGCGAGAGGTGAGCTGAAAAACAACAACAACAAAAGGGAAGAAACGTGTATACGTGTCAATCGCACCGACACAGAAAGGCGGCGACCACCACTCGAGAGGGCAAATCAAGTAGGTGGCACGAGGGGAAAGGTGAGAAGCGCGCTACTGCAAGAAATAGCAACGACGCCACTCCCCCCTCGCCACTCTCCCTCAGACCCCGCACAGTGCACACACACACACACACACACACAGTACACAGTGAGAGAGAGAGAGAGAGCAGCCAATAATTAGAGGAAGGCGACAAGAGAGGAAAGAGAAAAGGGGAAAGAAAGGAAGAGCCCCTAAAACGCACTGTGCAACGCGACCCAACAGCAATTGCAAGAGAAAAATGAAACCCGGCACGCAACAGACACGCACATGCGCGACTCGAGCAACCTGAAGACCAAAAGAGATTTGGGGAGCTGTGAAAAGTGCAGACAAGTAGAAATGTGCAAGGGGAGTGAGTGGGGGATGCGATCGAGTCGGCTGGCGGCTGGGGTGAAGAGAGGGAAGCGGTGGTGTGAGTACAACGAAGGATGGAAGAAGGAACACGGAAAGGGGGAGAGGAGAGAAAGCCTTACAGAGACTGAGAATAGCCACCAAGAAGCGACACAACGAGCAGAAAAGAAAAGAGCGAAGAAACGAGAAGCAAAAAGCGGAACGACTCGAAACCGAACACACACACACACATGCAAGTGCGACACCTGTACATTAAGGAAAAGAACAGTGAGAGGGGTATGTGTGGGGGGGGTGCTCGCGGAGGTGTACGTTCCACTTATGTGTTTCTGTGAAGGTCCCCCTGAAGACTATTTAGGAAGAGTGGTGGGGGGGGGGGGGGGGGGGGGCAGGGAGGTAGGTTAGGGA
>NC_025856.1:400027-424098 GCF_000755165.1 Leishmania panamensis | reverse complement strand
GGGGGGGGGCGAGGAGGAGTTAGGTGGGAACGAAGAAACAGAAGGAGAGAGGAAAGAGGGCGACAAGGTGTGCTCACAGGAGGCACACACACACATGCACGCACACACCGAGAACGAGTAGTGCATAGAGGTGCTGAGAGACACCGAGAGAACACGTTGGAAAAAAAAGGCCCAGTAGAAGAGGTGTAAATAGGTGAAACAAGAAGAATGAGCACACACATACACGCGCGCGCGCGAGCCATCGATCAGAAAAAGAAAAAATAAGCTAGTAATCGTATTAGATGACAACTGCACGTGCGTATGTACGTAATACACAACCACGCGTGTGTGGGGGTGGTGTGGGGGTGTCTTGTGTGGTCAAAGACAAGAAAGGAGAGGAGGCGGAAGCTGAACGGAGAGAGAGGGTAAGCCCGGTAGATGAACGAAAGAAAAGCCCCAAGAAGACTACAGAGAAAAAGAAAACTTGCCTTACCTGAACTGGGTGTGAATGGGGCTGTGACAACGCAGGCGCTTCGGGGACCGTGGTGGCAATGAGGTAAGTACGAAGGATAGGGCAGGACTTCTGCGTTAACAGCGTATAGAAGAGAGAAAACGCGAAGCTAGATGCAAGAGACTGAAGAGGGAGTGGAGAAGATGAAGTGAGGGGAGGGAAAAATCCCGAGAAGGGCAAGCAGCACAGCGCGGATTCGTATGTGAGAAAACACTCCGTTCTCTCTCCCCCTCTCTCTCTATAGATGTCGGTGTCGACGCCACTGAATAGCGTCTCAGTTCCCTTTCTGCTCGGTGTCCTCACTTTGGGGGGTCCCTTTATGTTCTCGTGGGCGAAGAACACGAAAATGCCGGAGGCAAGGCTGATGCTGTGGTGGTCTGCGTGGGTCTGTTCTCCTGTTCTCTTCATAGCCTCACTCTTTGTGCCGGTGGGTCTCTGCTTCGTCTTTGCAAAGAGACGACGGCTATGAGTGCGGCTTATGGGCAAGCATAGAAGTGACACCAGAGCGCAAGACGAGGAGTGTGAAAGAGTGTGTGGACGTTGTGCGTTGGACCGTTTGGCGTGTGCTCATCAGCACACAGAACGGTAAGAATCGCTTGCTCACGAGGAGATAAAGGAGAAGATGAAGAGAGAAAGGAGGTGGAGACAGACACCACAAGAGTTTAAACGGAGTATGGCACATGAGTAGCAGCAGCAGCGGCAGCAACAAGATAAAAGATCATGGGTACACATGAGTACGCACATGCGTAGTGAGGGAAGCAGCAGCAGAGGCGATGCGTCGAAGGAAACGACACGCCGGGCGCCAAGCAACCAGGGGATCAGCACTTCTGTCCCCTCTCAGCCTGTCGGTTTGTCGGCCAGCGTTTCCAGCACGACAGCCACGACGCAGCACAGTAGGAGCTTCTCTCTTCCTCTTCGCTGTTCGCTTCGCTACAGCTGACTAGGCACGTGCAGTCGCTTCCACTCACTCGTTCTTTCGCGCTTGTCTTTTTTTTTCCCGCTCACATCAACGCAGGGACTCTCTCGCCTATCCCGTAGAGGGGCACTGACGTGTGCAAGAGCCAACACAGCCACACACAGGCACACATAGACCCCAGCAACGAACACATTACGTAACGGCCATAAGAACGAAAAGGAGACAAAAGAAAACCCCAACGTCAAACGCGGAGCTCATGACCACGCATACAGCTACGTGCGATGTGATGTCATGCCCTTTTAGGTGAGGGAAAGATGGTCCGCCGTGCCTTCGTGAACGCCTCCCCGCACACAAAACACACCCTACTCCCACATCTCGATTCCCTCTTCGCGCACTTCTACTTCTGCACTGCCTTCGCTAGCCTCCTCACCTATCCATCCACACACACACACGCACGCACACAACCATTCAAGCACATCCGCTGTCGCTTCCACTTCAAAACAGTATAAATACGCCATCGTGATCGGTGTGAATGAGGTCAATCGACGCGTACGCGTGCCAGCAGCTCTGGTCACTGCACTGCTTGCCCTTGAGTCCATCAGAGCCGGAGGCAGCGCTACCCAACACTGAAGATGCTGCCTGCGTCTGCGGATGAGCAGAGCGAGCTCGATCACCTGCAATCCACTCAAGGCCAGCCACATTAAATAGCACTCGATCGCACCACGCAGGCAACCTATCGTGGCAGAAGTTGTCGCGATAGGGTGATGCCGTCACGTGAGTCAGAGGCACATTCGCCAACGTTGCCTTCGGCAGTGGCAGCACCGATAGTGGGGGTCTCACCCTCACCCCCTCCGTCTGTTCCTGCTCCTCTACAGAGATGTCATCAGCCCGCCCAACCAAGTCACTCAATGCGGACGTCGACTGCTGAGTATCTGGCGTTGCTGCTACATTTTGAGTGGTTGCCACGGCGGCGGCAGAAGTAGCCGCAGCACTGGTGACGGCTGCCTCAGTGGGAGTGCGGTGGGCAACACGGAAGTAAGTGGGTGCAAAGTGGATAGGCATCTCTGCCAGCTCCACGCTAGAGAGCAGCGCCACCTCGTTCATCAAGTGCTGCAGCTCGGCGTCAAATCGTGTCCGCAGCTCCTTCTGTGTGTCTGGGTCGGTGAACAGCTCCCAAAAGTGCTCTGGGCAGCGCAATCGCTTCTTCTCAGGCCGCACCGTCACCTGCATCTTCTCCTCCACCCACTCAGCAAGCAGCTTTCCATCCAGGCGAACGTTGTAGTCGCCGAAGATGAAGAGTGGCTCACTGAGGTCGACGACGGCACTGCATTCGGCGATGGCCTCCTTCATTGCCCGCGCGCGGCGACCGGTGTACGGGCTTGGGCTGCTCGCCAGCGCCACACGGTTGTCGTCGTCGTGGAAGAGGTGTACGTTGCACACGTTGAGCTGGACGGTGCCGAAACGGAGAGAGAGAAGCAGGAACCCTTTGCGCGAGCGACCGGCCTCGGCAAATTTACCGCTGTGAAAGAGCCGGCCGGCCTCGCCGGCGTAGGTGAGTGGGTCGTCCACAACAGGGATATACGTGCGGTGCGGAATCGAGAGGCAGCTTGCGATACCCATAATACGCGGCGAGAGAAACACAATAGAACCAATGGCAGTGAAGAACGCGTCCGCGTTGACGTCGAGCTCAGAGATGAGATCCGTGCCAGTGTAGCTCGCGTTGCTCGGGCGATTAGCAGCGACACCACGGCCGCTGACCTGTCCGTTGGTGTCGCCGTTGTTACTGCTGGCGTTGGTGCCTTCAAAGGACAACCTTCTTCGGGCTTGGACAGCGTTCGTGGGTCGGTGGCGCGGGTGGCTGCTGCTGCTCACCATGTCGCCGCCCTCCCGCTCGTCCATGAGCAGCCCGCTCGTCCATCCTGCCTCTGGCAGCAGCGTCGTGCGGATTTGCTCCTTGAAGTACTCGTTGAACTGCTTATTCTTGTACTTGCCCCCAATTTCTTGGAAGTGCAGCACGACTATGTCGATGAGGGGCGGGCGCGCAGATGGCGTGTAGCTGCGCAGGTACGCATCCGCATTGACTGCAGCGCCAGAGGGCGCGAACAAGGGAGTAGGGGGCGGCGCGGACGACGAAGACGGCACACCACCCGCGGCCGAGGCGGGAGTGGCAGACGGCGAGGTCGCAGACACCTCTGCGGCACGCACCACAGCGGAGACGTATGAGAGCCGGTGGAGCCACTGGCGGAGCTCCGCTAGAAACTCCGCCACCTGCTGCCGAGCCGCCGGCGAGACACCCAACTCTGCGTCAATGTCGTTGGGCACGGAGACAAAGGAGGGGTCACCAAAAACCGTCGACACAGAGGCAAAGGTGGCAGAGAAGTCGCGGCCCAGCTCTAGCATCGTGCGAGGGCCCTCGGGAGAAGCGTCGTTGAGGCCAGTGCTTGTGCCTAATGAGGCCTCGATACCGCCAATGTTCTGGGTCAGCAAGAGCACGCTCGGCTTCGAGTCCGCGCGGGACGAGTCGAAGTCGACAGAGAAGCGAAGCGCGGCAGGAGCGGCCACGCTGCCTGACGGCGGTAGTGGTGTGGTGGACGCCATGTTGAAATGCTTGCACTTCTCCCAACTAACTGTTCAGCTTCTTTCTCGGGTTCCGTTCTCGCTTAGGTTGGCGTTTTTCTCTCGCATTAAGGGCTCCGGCTGCAAAGAGGGAGAGGGAAGGAGGAAGGCACTCGGCACCGTCACCCCAAGCCGTGCAAATGAATCACACGCACGCAGAGAGGGGGGAAAGGGAGAGGGAGAGGGGTACAGCTTTTATCCGAGCCGCACACATACGCACAACGCGGCAAAGAAAAGCTATGAAGTGGTGAAGTGGGAAACCGGGTCGGTCTTGCCCCTTCTTGGAGAAGTCGGCGCAATGAAGAGAGGGAGAGGAGGTGGTGGTGAGGGCGATTTCAACCAAACCCTGTGGCCGTCTGGATGAATGTGCCCACAAGGGTGTGGGGGGGACGCAAGAGGGGGGGGGCACTAGAGAGGGGAGAGAAAAGGAGAGCGCAAGAGAGCGAGTATGAACTTGTGGGTGAGTACTTGCACAGGTGTCTTCGGTTGAATCGATCTGTCTGGTTTCTCCTGCTAGGGGAAGGGCGCCGGCCATGCGCTGGCAAGCGTCACAACAAGAGTAGCACGGGAGAGACACGAATGGAGCGAAAGAGAGAGGGGGAAAGAAGAGAAGCAGTCTCAGTGAAAAGCAGCAGAAGGTAGCCAAACGGGAAAAGGGGGAGTGAAGAGTCGCACAGGCGAAAGAACAATTTAAAAAACGAGTGACAGCAGTCAATCAAAAGATAAGTCGTTAAAGTTGTGCGGTTTGGCAGTGTGGGTGTGTGGGGGAGAGGGGGAGGGAGGGAGGGAGGGGAGGTCGCTTGCGTGGGAAAGCGTCCGTCGGAGCAGCATGGGGCAGGTTGTGGAACAGTGGAGTTGGACGAGGTGAAAAAAAAAAAAACGCACATGGTTGCGTGTGTGTCCACCATCGCGGTAGATCAAAAGAAGCGGAGAATAGGATGGCAGAGAGACAAGGAGATGATTCAGAGCGAGAAGGCGGAGTCCAGTAGCGGTGTCTCGTGCCAGAGATGGAGAAGAGAGAGAGAGACAAGGACCCTCCCGTGTAAACTGAGGACTGTAGAGCCTCTGCAAAAGTTGAAGACGGAAGGAAGAGACGCGTGCAAGGGTGAGAAGAGAGGTGAAGACACGCACTGACTTCACGGTACGCACGCAGACACGCACCCATAAGGTGGGAACGGAGATGCATACGAGCTACACTGCGTGGATGGAATGGGCACGTGTGTGTGTGTGTGTGTTCCAGCGGCTGTTTGCAGAGAACAAGCACACTACCTCGCTCTCGTGCGTAACCTTCCTCTATCCTTTCCTAGCTGTAATAGGATCTCTTTCTGTTGCTGTTTTCTCTTTTTCGCTTGGGGGAGGTGGGTCGACGAACTGATCAAGGCTGGCACACCAGCTCGTAAGCGCGCGTCGTTGGAGTGAAAGGCAGAGAGGAGAGCGAACAACTGAAAGCAAAATCTCCTTATTTGCTGCTCTTTTATTCTTCCTTTTGCTTCTTCACATCTACAGTCAAGAGAGTGAATGAGAGAGACAACACATACACGGACGCCTACACACACACACACAAGCAAACGCGCACGCGGAACCCTGGAAGCAAAATCCAGTAGATTCTGCACGCCCAACACCATTGGGGTGATTTGACGTGGCACTGTTTTACTTTCTTTTTGCTTCTTCGGCTTTTCGTTTTTTTTTTTGGGAGGTGTCTCCTCTGACGTAGGTGCGCCACTTGTGCGTGTGACCACGCCAAAAATGAGACGAGGAGAAAGGCAGCTCCCGCTGACGTACCACACACACGCACACACTAAGGAAAGCTGAAAGAACAGAAAGGCAGAAGATATAGCGTGTGTGTGTAGCCCCGGGAGAGAGAGCGCGCGAGACGAAATCGTTTTAACACCACAAAGAAGAGAAAACTAACGAGAGAGAGAGGGGGGAGGGAGGGAAGGAGGGAGAGGGAGAGGGAAAGAGAGGGAGGGAGCGAGACCTCAAAGCAAGTGGAAGAGAGCCCACGAGAAGACAACGCCCTTTATACCACGAGAAACGAGAGCACAGAAAAAAAGAGGGGGGAGAGGGGGCTAAAAAGGGAAGGGAAGGGGGGGGGGGCAGAGAAGCGCAAAGCACTGCAGAGGGCAAGAGAGAGAGAGAAACAGATACACCCTCATATACCCCCCCCCACGAGCAGATACACTCGCACGTGCGTTGATCACCTGCTCACCTCTGTCCTCACCCTTCCTTCATCGCCGACTGTGCCGCCATTGTTCCTCTTTTTACAGCTTAGAGCCAGCCAGAGCCTTATTGCGCTTCTCGTAGTCCTGCTTCTCCTTCACGGCGGCGTGGGCGGCGGCCACAATGGCGACTGGCACACGAAACGGAGAGCAAGAGACATAGTTCAACCCCATGCGGTGGCAGAACTCGACGGTGCGCGGGTCGCCGCCGTGCTCGCCGCAGATGCCCATCTTCATCGTCGGCTTCACGGTGCGGCCCTTGGTGACGGCAAGGCGCACGAGCAAGCCAACGCCCTCCTGGTCGAGAGATTGGAAGGGGTCGCGAGGGTAGATGCCGAGGTCTTCGTACAGGTGCAGGAACTGGCCTGCATCATCACGTGAGAAGCCACAGCCCATCTGGGTTAGGTCGTTCGTACCGAAGGAGAAGAAGTCCGCCTCCTCGGCGATCTGGCCTGCTGTCAGCGCCGCGCGTGGCACCTCGATCATGGTACCAATTGTGTAATGCACGCGAGCACCGCCCTTCTCGAGCACCTTCTCCGCCGTCACGACGGCCTGCTTCTTGGTGAAGGACAGCTCCTCCTTCTTGCCTACAAGCGGGATCATGATCTCCGGCCGCACGCTGATACCCTCCTTCGCCACGGTGAGCGCGGCCTCCATGATGGCGCGCACCTGCATGTTGTAGATCTCGGGGTAGGTAATGCCGAGACGGCAGCCGCGCAGGCCAAGCATGGGGTTCATCTCGTGCAGAGCCTTGACGCGCTGACGTACCTTCTCTGCCGGGACGCCAAGCTTGGCAGCCAGCTCCTGCTGAGCGGACTCCTCGTGTGGCACGAATTCGTGCAGCGGAGGGTCAAGCAAGCGGATCACGACCGGGCTGCCAGCCATGGCGCGGAAGAGACCGACAAAGTCGCCACGCTGCATGGGCAGCAGCTTCTTGAGAGCCCCTTCGCGGCCCTCCTTCGTATCGGCGAGAATCATCTCACGGATTCCATCGATGCGGTCTGCCTCGAAGAACATATGCTCTGTACGGCACAGGCCCACACCCTCAGCGCCGAACTCGCGAGCCTTGGCTGCATCCGCCGGCGTATCAGCGTTGGCGCGCACGCCAAGACGCTTCACCTCCTGGCACCAGCGCACAAAGACCTTGAAGTCGCCCTCGAGCAACGCAGCGCGTAGCTTCAGCGCACCCTTGTAGATCAGACCGCGAGTACCATCGAGTGTGATGACGTCGCCCTCGATGAACTTGTGGCCGTTCAGCGTGAAGCTCTTGCCCTTGAGCACAAGGTCACCACAGCCGGACACGCAGCACTTGCCCATACCACGGGCCACCACGGCCGCGTGCGAGGTCATGCCACCGCGAGCCGTCAGAATACCCTGAGCAGCATTCATGCCGGCAAGGTCCTCCGGAGACGTCTCAAGCCGCACCATGATGACCTTCTTGCCTTGCGCCGCCCACGCCTTGGCGGACTCAGCATCGAAGACGACCTGGCCAACCGCCGCGCCAGGGGACGCCGCTAGACCCTTGCCAATCGCCTTAGCAGCTTTGGCCGCCGCCGGCTCGATGTTAGGGTGCAGCAGGTGGCCCACCTGCTCGGGATCAACGCGCAGCACGGCCTCCTCCTTGGTGATGCGCCCCTCCTGATGCATGTCAATTGCGATTCTGAGCGCGGCCTGGATCGTGCGCTTGCCATTACGGCACTGCAACATCCACAGGCGGCCGTTCTCGACGGTGAACTCGATATCCTGCATGTCGCGATAGTGGTCCTCGAGACGTGCCCGGATGCTGCACAGTAGCTTGTAGTTCTCCGGCATAAACTCCTCCATGGACGGGTAGCGGCGCTTGCGCTCCTCCTCGCTCACCTTGTGCTCCTTGGCCCACATGAGGGACAACTCTTTACCAATCTGCTGTGGCGTGCGGATGCCGGCCACGACATCCTCACCCTGGGCGTTCACCAGGTACTCGCCGTAGAAGTAGTTCGCACCAGTGGCCGGGCTGCGAGAGAAGGCGACGCCAGTGGCGGAGTGCTCATTCACGTTGCCAAACACCATCGCCTGCACGTTCACGGCCGTGCCGACCAGGCCCGTGATGTGGTTCAGGCGGCGGTACATCTCGGCACGCGGGTTGCCCCAACTGCGGAAGACGGCGCGGATAGCAGCAAACAGCTGCTCCCACGGGTCCTGCGGGAACGGGGTGCCGGTCTTCTTTTCGAAGAGGCGCAAATACTTCTCCACGAGCTCCTTGAGGTCACCAGAAGTCAGGTCTGTGTCGAACTTGGTTCCCTTCTTCTCTTTCATCTCGCCAAGTGCGTGCTCAAAGTCCTCGCGGCCCGCCTGCATGACGATATCCGCGTACATGGTGATGAAGCGGCGGTACGAGTCATACACGAAGCGGGACTGCTCAGGCGTGCGCCTCACCCACGCCTCGACGGTGTTGCGGTTGAGGCCAAGGTTCAGGACCGTGTCCATCATACCTGGCATCGATGCTGCCGCACCGGAGCGGACGGAGAAGAGCAACGGTGAGTTGGCATCGCCGAAGGACTTTTTCATCTCCTTCTCGACCTTCTTTACGTTCTCCTTCACCTGAGCTACCACATCGTCGGGGATTGCCTTGGACTGCTGGTAGGCAGCGCACACCATCGTCGTGATCGTAAAGCCGGGCGGCACTGGGATGCCAATGTTCACCATCTCAGCAAGGTTCGCGCCTTTGCCACCGAGAAGCATCTTCATGTCACGGTTGCCATCAGCCTTCGACCCGCCAAAGTAGTAGACATGCTTGGTGGCGCTCATTTTTGCGTATGTGTGTGGGTGTGTGCCTGTGTGTGTACTCCTTGCCGATTCAGTGTGAGTTTGAGAAAAAGACGACAAATTGAGAGAGCTATGGGGGAAGAGAGAAGAAGAGGGGAAGAAGGAGAGGGAGAGAGAGACGCCTTAGGTGTTGCTAGCGCGAGAGAGGGCAACAGAAAAGAAACGAAAACAAAAAAAAGAAGAGACGCAAATTTTTGTGTGATGATGCGAAGGAAAATGCGAGTGTGTGTGTGTGTGTGAGAAAGAGAGAAGGGGAAGGGAGGGGGCGAGCCAGAGAGAGAGAGAAAAAAGAAAAAAAGCACGTAAAGCAGTCACAATAGAGAGAACACACACGTAACCATGTTTCGTCCCTTCTCGACACAAGTGGGAGAAGCGAAGGAGACGAGGGAAAACGACGATGTTCCACACGTTGGCTGACCTCGTGGTCAAGGCTTGTGTGTCGCCGTTGCGGAAGATGCGGTTAATCCACGTTGGTGTTATTCTGCTTGACTCTTCGTCGTCGATGGTGATGTGAGTCAGCGAAACGGGCAGACGAAATTTTAAAAGCGTCAGTCAGATGGGGGTGCTGCGAGAGCCGGGCACACACACACACACCGTGGTTAGAGCGATATACACAGGTGCAACCTGTGAGAAACATGCCACCTCGGTCCGCCGCTGGTAAACCCATTCCCTAGTGTCGGACAAGCATCACACGAGAAACTGCTGAGTGAAAAGAGGGGGAGAGAGGAGCCAAGGGGTTGAGAGAAATAAGGGCACAACCCCTGAAGGGCAAAACACGAAACCACAACACGCAATACACACAGAGATACGACGAGCCACCGTACGCAAGGGGAGGGGGGACGGGGGGAGGGGAGGGGGGAAGGAAAGCGTGCGTTAGGACGGATTACAGAGGTGCTAGTGACGGCACTGATCATCGCCATGATAGAGATGAGGCGGACACGAAAGCGGAAGACTTAAGGGAAAACAAAAAAGGGACAACGAGACGCGCGGAGCCAAATCAATCAATGGAGAGAGGGAGGGAGGCGTGCAAATACAAACAGCCCCAAATGGCATATGCGCACGCACATTTTAGCACCAACTTGTTGGGCAGTGGTGTTTTTCCTTTTGGTTTTCGATGTATCCACTCTCTGCTGTACAGCATGCCTTCCACCCCAGTCGGCCCCCTCCAGACCTCCCACAGGGCCCACCGCGTGGTGCGCAGCAGCGCCAGAGACGCGCGCTACAGCAGTGCGCCCGCTCAGCCATCGGAGCACGGCCCCTGCCTCAAATTCTATCCGCCCGCCTCACAGCCGCTCCCACCACGCCGGCCGCCACCTGAGGGGGCGTCCCTCGGGGTGGTGGGCAGGCTCCCTACACCGGTAGGTCGCGAGGGCCCGGTGGGGGATGCGTTCGAGCCGCGCTGGCACTGCGCGCATCACATGGGTGGCACAAGCGGGTTCGCTGCTGCCCGCCGCGACGATGCCACGCCAGCCAGGGCCGGGCCGCCGCCATCAAAAGCGCCACATCGCTCTGGCCTCCCCACGCTGTAGGCGCTGGGCCCTGAGATGCCCATGCACTGCGGTGGGCTCCCTCGCCACCAGGGAAAGCTGAGGCGTTATCGAAGGGGAAAAAGCGTCAATTTACCTACGCGCGTCAGCTCGTCGATGGCGGGCATAAGGCGCGCATAATAAACTCGCCAACATAAGCGGCGACTGGAGGGTCAGCAGAGCGCATGCTGAGCGCCATCAGCGTGCCTTCCTTCATGTCCAGCGTCGCCTGAGACAGCAGATGCTCATGGCCGATCGTTTCGCAGTAAAGGAGAAGCAACACCAGCCCCTTCTCCGGCAGTTCGTGCCGGTGAACTAGATTCAAGCAGTGGACGCGCAGCAGGTTCGTAGTCAGCCGCGTCAGGTCGCACTTGAGCTCGTGCAGCTGCGGCGGCATGTTCCACACGGAGTGACCCAGCGCACGCCATTGCTCGGCAAAGAAGTGCAGCTCGCACCCAGTGGCAGGGAGCAGAAGGTAGGCAGCTGGGATCGGCGGGGCTACGACATAGCGTACTCCGATGAGCTCTAGCTCAATGGCCACCTGCAGCTCCGCCGTCGGCGACCTCTGATTGTTGCACGCGACCAGCACACTGACCTCTGCCGGCTTGCCATCACACTCGAGCGATGTCGCGGAGAACACCTGCGCCACGCCGAGGCCAAACATGTTCCAGTTGATCTGCATCGTGAGCACGCGGGTGTGTCGCATGTAGTCCTCGCCAGGAACGAGACGCAGACGACAGCACAAGACCAACTTCGAGCCCCACAGCGACCACATCATCTCTACCTGCACACCGTTGCCTTGCACAGGAGTAAGCACCGTCGAGAAGCTCGTGGTGGTCTCGCTCGACGGCGGCATGGCCACCGCGGCGCCATGGGCAATCGTCGAGGAGCTGCTGGCACCCACGGCCAACACGGCCTTTCCCACAGACAACCCATTGCCACTCCCGCCGGCGTATCCGTTGGCTTCATCCCTGTCGCCGTCCCCATTGGCCTCAGCGTCTTCGTCGTCACTGAGGCCAATCAGGCACTTCATTGAGCTGCCAATCACGTTATCTCCGATGAGAAGGCGGAGCGGCTTGGAAACAACAGAGGCAAGCGTGCCGAGCTCCTGTAGGCCGCTGCTAGTGCCCGGTTGCTGGGAAAAGCGGTGGCCAAACTCGTCCCAGGAGTTGGAGCCAAGCTTCACCGCCTCCGTAGACGCGAGTATGCGCTTCGCCACACCGGAATCGAGGGTCATAAGGCGCCAGTAGAAGAAGGCGCGATCACGCAGGTCGGGGTACAGTGAGTCCGTGCACTCGCTCAAAACCTTCTCTAGCATGGCCTGGGCTCCGTTCGGGATGGCGCTATTACTGTCCTTTTCCGGTGCCATGCGAGCGCCGCGCAGGTACAGCTTCGCCAGTGCTGTCATAGTGGCACACTGAACGAGGCGCGGCTGCTCCATGAACTGGCTCACCAGCACCGAAAGATACTCGGTCACAGACTCGGAGACGCTGTCAGGGTACTCGCCGAGCACCCACGCTACCGCCGCTTTCGCCTCCGTCGCTTCCAGGATCGTCAGTGAGGCGCACAGGGATGGAATGATGGCGGTGAACTTACCCGGGTAGCAGCGCAGCACCATCTGCACCACGAAAACCGTATCCTCCACCAGGTGCGGCACACCCGTGGTAATGAGCTGCCCAAGCTGGCGCACGCACTCCTCTGACAACTCCGGGAGCGTTGTAGCCAGCATGCCAATGGCCTTGATGGCCGTGCGCACCAGCGCGACGTCCTCCTCGCGCGTGTAGACCATAAGCTCATCTAGCACGCGAGCGCCATTCTCGCGGTTCGAGAAGCGCACGAGGAGGTTCAGCTTCTCCATCTTCACGTAGATGGGATCCTCAAACTTGACGAGGAACTTGCTAAGATGCGCAGTTAGGTACGGTGTGAACACAGGCGTCAGGAACTGCACAATGTTGCGCAGCACCACGTACCGCATCTCGAACCGTGGCGCTTCGAGCATCTCCATCAGGGGCTGGACCAGAGAGAGTGCGTAGCGCCGCAACAGCCGGGACTGCTCCGCCTCCGGGACGCGCAGGCGGGATGAGGTGACCGCATGCAAAAAGAGCCCGACAACGCGGATCGCGCTGAGCACAATGATGGGGCTCGCGTACTGCATCAGCGGCAGCACCGCCTCCAGTGTCTCCTCGCCCTCCGTGATGTACTGTTGGCGAAGTGTGTCAAGCTCGTCATCATCAGCGTCGTCCGGAGCGCCGGGGCGACCGGCGTGCCGCAGTATGGGAGAGGTCGGCTCTGAGGAGCTGTTGTCACCAGTGCTCGAGGCTACGGGAGACGGGGGTTCGCGGCGGCGGCGACGGCCGCAGCCCGCCTCCTCGCCTTTACTCTTCAGCACCGCCTCGCGGCACTCCCACATCACTGCAATGGCGAGACCCTCCAGGAGATACGCTGTTGTCCACTCGTTGCCGAGCAGGAGCATCCTGATAAAGTGCGAACGAGCCTCCAGCAGCGCCTGGATGTACGAGACGGGCGCGTTGCGGTACTGCAGCTCCAGTATGGCCCGCACCGCGGATCCAGTAACCGCGGCGTTGGTATCCTTAAGCAGCCCCTTCAGCTTGTCGAGGAGGTCCGAGTCCGACGACACGTTCGGCGCCTCGGCATAATGCTTCAACACGCCCATCGCGGCGACACGTCGCACGTACGCGGAGTTGTCCTCCAGGCAGCGATGAAGCGGGCCGGTGACAAAGTCGGCCATAACGGGCAGCTGAATATTCGTCATGGTACGCAGACCGGCGCCACGAACGAGTGGCGAGTCGTGCAGGGTGTCCTTCACAAGCGTGCCAGCCTGCAGTACAGTACGCTCCGGCTGCGCGCGGCTGTTCTCTACAAGGTACAAGTACGCCAAGCGTTTCAGGGTGCTGTTGGTGCTGGAGGTGAGCGCAGAAACTTCATTGAAGAGGCCCGACATGTCTTTGCCCATCGTCATGTACGCCACGACGTGGTAGAGGGCGGAGAGCTGGCGTGGCTCATTTTGGCTCGCTAAGTCCTCCCTCACCATGGGTGTATCGAAGCCACGGTTAAAGTAAGCCACGCCGGTGACGAACGCGGTCGGCATTGCGCTTATGGTGTGACTTTCGGAGAAAGAAAGGGAAAGAGAGAACAACAGCTGAGTTGCTGTTCCATAGAGAACGCGAGTGAAGTGAGCGGCCTACGCTGCTACTCGTCGACGGAAAACAAGAGCAGCAATTTAAAAAAAAAAACTCAGCGAGGAAAAAGGGGAAACTGAAAGGAGCACACGATAAGAAGCAAAGATGGGGTCAAGGGCACACACACGCACACGCACACGCAGGCAGAAAGAAAAAAGGGGGAAACGAACCAGTACACCTGCGCCGACAACCGACAACCACAGCAGTGCCAACGAAGAACCACACCAGCAAACAAACAAGAGACAAACGAAACGCAAGGAGGAGAGAGGTGCAGCACACTCCGTTGAGCCGCAGCAGACCAAAAGGGCAGACACGTCTCTTCTCGGTTTTCTTTTCTTTTTTCTCCAAGGAGGTCGAGAGCCTTTTGTCTTCTCGTTTGTATTGTAGGCGGTACTAGACGGCGTGCAACGCACGTTACGACTGTGTATGAGAGTACTATTCTGAAGGGGAGGGGAGGGGGGCGTAGAACAAAAGGGGCGAAAGAAGAGTCGGAGGAGTGGAGAAGCAGAGAGCGGGGTGAGGAAGAGAGTGAGACGAGGGTCCAACACGCTGTCGCCAGTGTGTATGTATGCGCGAGGAGACGCACCAGCTGACCGAGTCCCAGAGAGAGCAAAGGAATAAAAAAGAGAAAAAAAGGAGGAAGCGCAAGAAAGCTACACCGACGAAACAGGCCGTCTCGAGGAGGTGTTGGTCGAAGCGTAACGGAACGAGACCAGCGCCGGAGGGGGTGTCCAGAGGAAAGGTGGTCTTTGTGTTGTCTTTCTTCGCATCCTTACAACTTCAGCCCCAACGACGGTCGCGATGAATGCACACATAAATGCGCTACTATCGGCCAGGGGGGCGAACCTCAAGAGCCAGCACTACAAAGCAACTGCTCGGGAAGAAAAGCAAAGCGAGAGACCAAGCGGTAGGGAAGTAAGGAAGTATAGTAAAGGAGTGCTGCAAACATGTACCCAGTGATGGAACAGGGGGTATCCCATGGAGTTGAGGGTGTTTTGTGGGTACGCAGGCGTGATGGCAGTGGCGCAAGGCGAGGTTGTCGCCAGAGACCAGGGAGGTGGGGGCACGTGCGGCGAGTGCGGATACCAGAGACAGCGTGGTACACAGATGCATACAGTAGCCGTGGCGCTATTGGTAGCCAAAGCACGAGGAAGACAAGAGAGGGAAAAAAGAGAAACGGACGCGTTATTCGACTCTTTTTTTTCTCTTTTGCTTCGTTCTTTGGGCCCTAAGGGAAGGGAGGCGCGTGTGGAGAGAAGACAGCACATCACACGGCAAAACATGAGTGCCCCCCCTTCTGGCGCTTTGTGCAAACTGCAAAGTGGGGGATACGAGAGAAAGCGCCCCGTTAGGCGGATGTGCGCTCTGTTTTGTTTTTCTGTTTTTTTTTGTTTTGCTTTTTCTTCCGTATTGTTCCTCCTCCAACCCGTTCGCGATTGCGCCCCACGCCCGCTTGTGCTTTTACCTGCCGCCTGCGTTCTTCTCATCCTGCACGTTAAGCGTGTGCTCCCGCGAAAAGAATCACAGAGGAAAATGGGGAGAGAGAGCGAGAGAGCGAAGGAGAAACAGAGCGGGATTGACAACTACGGCATAAGCAGCCAGTGAGCTGCCGTGTGCACACACGAACGCCGTCACGCTTACTCATTACAGAGCCACGATAGAGGTTGACACACACGCACACACACACAGGGAAATGAGAAAAGGAAAGGTGTGGCGAGTGCGGAAGAGGCAAACAGGTAGAAAAGAGGTGGGCAGAGCAGATGAACAAAGGAGGACAAGAGCGTAAACCACAGCGCCGTCACCCACCAGTAGTCCCAACCCCTCGCACAACAAGGCAAGACGACCCAACACTCAGAGAAAGAAAGGGGGGAGGTACAGCGATACAACGGGCAGGATTCGCACTCTGGTTGTGCACGTCGACCTTTCTGTCTCCTCTGCCTTGCCCACCCCCTTTTCCCTTTGTCTGAGTAGTTAAAGCTTGCAGTTGGTTCACCAGCCGTTATACTGTGAACTTCAAGCATCGCGTCGCATCGTGCAGGACGTGGCAGTCGATTGAGCAGAACAGGGCGGTGCGACAGCGCAAACACCGGTATGACGCAGGCAGCATACATACCGAACAAAGATGGTGTTGTCGCTCTCCTTGTACTGCGTCCTCGCTTCCTGGGTCCATGAAATCCACCTGCCCGCCGCTCGCCAACCCGCCTGCGTAGCTTGAGCTTTTTTGATTACGTCGGCCACGGCGTTTTCGTTGGGCGAACGCATGCCCAGGCACGGCAAACGTGAAGCCGGCCACATGCACGATTCTTGTGAATGCCTCGGCTGGCATGGGAGACGTCAAGGCCAAACTTCTTCGAGGCTTCCCTTCGTGTCCCTGGCTCTCCTCCGTCGTCGCACACCGTACGACGTCGCGTCTGTGCACTGGCCCCGCTGTGAGTGCCTCGTAGCTCGGGCACAGACAGTACACTTGCAGCAGAGGGTACGGCAGTACCTCTGTGTCGTCGTCGTCGTCAATGTACTTCGCCTCGCCCGACGACGTCGCCGCATCTGCCTTGCGTGAAGTCGACGTCGCCTGCACCCATGGCGCGCGCGACTCAGGAGAGAGAACGCCGTTAATTATCTGTGGGGGGCACTCCAGCATGGTGCGCTCCCACTGCCGAACGAGTCGGAGCTCTGCCTTCAGCTTTGCTATAAGTGAGCTGCATGGATCTGGCCTCGCCAAGTGCACCGCATTGTCCACATTCCTCTCCGCTTCGGTTTCGGCTGTGTCACAGCTGGCGCGCTGTGCCCCGCGTGGACGCTTCCTCGGCACCCCAGTGCCATCCGCAAGGCTTCGTCGAACAGACGTTACCGTCACAAGCTTAGAAGAGGGCCCCGAAGATGGAGTAGATGTTGGCGACAGCGCCTCTTCTGAAGTCAACTTTGCCGGCGGGCCTCCTCGCCTCGCCTTGAGGCCGAATCCATGCCTTTCCGCAGCCTGCACGCCCTTGCTACTACCGACGCCTTTGCCATCCTCATCCACAGAGCTTGCGGCGCTTTCGTCATCGCCACTACCCACCCAACTCATCTCCCACTCCTTTGCCGCCGCGCGCACCGATTCCAAGTAGGCCTTGTGCTGATCCTGCAGACTCGCGGTGAGCGGGATGCGTGCGCCCTTGAGAAGGGCGTCCTCTGATGCCCGCGTACCTTTTCGTGCCTGCCCTCGCCTCGAGCCGGCCGCTGCCGCAGTGGCGCCAAACGCCGATCCTCCCCCACTGCTGCAGGGCAATCCGATGATAGGCGAAGCTGTCCCGTCAAAGGTTCCACCACCGTCGCCCGCAGTACCCTCCCACGCGCCTTCGCCACCGATGCGCTTCAGGAGCGCCTCCACATCCATAAAGGCGTTATCATCGCTGAGCCGAGCGAGTCGTTGCAGCTGTGCGGCACTCCTGCCACCACTGCACGCGCGGTTCATGGCTCTCAATCCGCGTCCGCGGTATAGCAGACGTGGGGAAGCCTCCTACGTGATTCCGTGGCCCTATACAAACTTGAGCCTCTTCACAGAGAATGGGTGTGCGAGAAGGGGACAGATGTCGCCGAACACGCCACTACATTCAGCCACGCGTGGGTAGTTGAGTTCGCTTGATGAGCTGTGCTTCTGTGTTCATGCAGCCATGACGAAACAGAGACCAAAAGAAAGAGAGTTGCCTGCTTCGGCTGCTTTGACAAAGCGCATCCTGAGGTTGAACGAAAGGTGAAGCAGCGGAGCAATGAAGAAAGAGAAAGCGCAGGCACAAGAAGAGACAGAGACGTAAGAGAGAGGGCGGGAGAGAAGCAAAAACCAACAACTCTCAACCATATCCTCCCGCGTTCAAATGTGGGTGAGTTGGTGGAGAAATCGAGGACACGAGAGAGAGAGAAGTAGGGAGGCAGATCGCACACGCGAAGCACGACGCCAGCAGCAGGGAGAAAGGGCAACAGCGAAGGGCAAAGCAGAGAGCGGCAAATGCGCTTCTCCTTTCTCGACCCAAGCCGTGCACACACGCACAACCCCTTCGCTCTCGCTCGCCCTCTGACAGTCCACTTCGTCGCCATAGCCTCTCGTTGATTATGCAGTGTGCATCACGTCCACCGCCGTTTGCACACTGCTGTTGCGAGGAATCTTGTCTCTCTCGCTCTTTTCTCGTCGTGCCTTGCTTGTGTGTTTTTGGTTTGTGCGATTGCCTGTTCGATTGGAAATGAGAAAACAATAAACGAGAAAGGAGAAGCGAAATTCCACCGCAAATGGGGATGTGGGTGCGGGGAAAACAGGGAAACACCGAGCGAGTGAAGAGCCGCACGGCATCCACGGCGACACAAAGGAAAGAGAGAGAGAGAGAGACACAGACATACACAAACTACTGCAGGGCAGGGGGGCTCCCCTGGGAGGCGTTGATGCGCACCGTCTCTCGCTCGCTCTCCCCTTCCCCCGTTCCAGTCGTGAAGATCGGAGAAATACGACACGAACGACGATCAGTGGCAGATGGACACCCACACGTCCACAGAGCGGGTACGCACAGAGGACGGAAAACACACACTTACCGGTTAGCCTTGGCCACACGCTCCACCTCATCCTTCTTCTTGATGGCATACGAGTTCGAGCTACCCTTAGACGCGTTCACGATCTCGTCCGCGAGGCACTCCGGCATCGACTTCAGATTGCGGAAGGCAGCTTCGCGCGCACCCTTGCACATCTGATAGATCGCCTCGTTCACCCGGCGCATCGGCGACACGTCCACAGCCTGGCGGCGCACAACACCACCGGAGCCGACGCGGGTCGAGTCCTCACGCGGCGCACCCTTCGAGACGGCGTCCACCACAACCTGCAGGGGGTTCTCGTCTGTCAGCAGGTGGATGATCTCCAGTGTGTGCTTCAGCAGACGCGCAGCCTGCAGCTTGCGACCGTTGCCGCGGCCCTTGAACATGAGGCCGTTGGCCAGGCGCTCAACAATCGGCATGCGGACCTTGTGGAAGCGGCGCTTCTGCCAACGGCCAGACGTGTGCGGCACATACGCGGCCGTGGTCGAGATGTGGTCACGGAGGGCCAGCTCCGACGTCTGGAGGCCCTCGAACGACCACTTGTTGAAGAGCTTGGGAGTCTTGCTGCTCATGGTGGATTCCCTTGGGTAGCTGTTTCTGATATCGTGTTGGGGTGTGTGTGGGGGGGGGGGGATTAGTAAAACGTGTTGGCGGGTATCAACACGAAAAGTGCGATGAGGAAGAAGGCAACGAGAAGGCCAGAAAGAGCGACGGGTCCAGACGTTGGTGCGGGAGGAGGCGCCAGCGCATAGAGGGCACACCAGTGGCGCAGCGGGGGGCAGCGGCAAAAAAAAAAAGAAAAAAGGGGGGGCGAACGTCACACACACACAGTCGTTACGGGGAGCACAGAGAGGGACACGCACACGCACAGCGATACACCACAAGAGAAGTCGAAGCAAAGGCGTAAGGAGAGGGAAAGAGTCAGAACAATAGGAAGAAGAGCAGACACACACACACATGCGGTGTGCAGAGCAAGAGTGGGCCATCAATCCACCACGCACATGAGCGCTCACCACACCTCTCTCTAAAGAGAAACAAAACACCAGCAGCACACAATCAGTCCGCTCACTCACTGGAGGGAGAGCGGGAGGGCTACAAACAGGAAAAGGAGAGACAGAAACACCGGGCGCTGAAAGCGCCCACCGGTTCATTACCTCCGCTCTCTCCCATCCCTCCTCACCCCTACCACTTCTTCCAACTTCGGTTGTGTGGCTTCTACACACATCAGGCTCCCCCGGTGCGCTCAGCGAGTGCACATGACAGCCTTGTGTGTGTGCATGTGTGTGTGTGGGGGGGGGGGATCCTCGCGACGCTTTGCAGACGCGGCTCAAAGTGCCGCAGATGCCTTTACGGCCTCTTTCTGTGAGGCTACATTTGTGTCTGTTTCGGAAGAATCGTAAAGAAAGTAAAGGAGAAAATGAGTGAAATCCGACACCATCGCAGAAAAACGAAACGGCTGGGGGTCCTCTCACCACCCCAACCCACTCCTCTTGCACGACTACATACCGTCGCAACTATTGATGCCTCCATCAAGCCCTTGAACTTTTCAGATTCTCCATCTCACTCCGGCCCTTCCACCCCTCCCCTGTCCTTGAGTGCCTCTTCCTCCCACTGTCGGTTTTCCTTTCGTCGTCGCTCTCTCTCCTTTGCAGAGGAGTCGCCCTTGTGCGGTGTGTGTGGGACTGGGTAGGGCAGGAATGTCAACGCCGCAGACGTCGTCTCCGCGCACCGTCAGGAAGACGCCAAGAAAGGGGGGAGGAACGAAAAGGAACGGGAGGAGGAACAAGCAGAGGGGGGAGGGGAGGGCGTATGAGAGTGCGTGCGAGGCAATCGTTGAAGGAAGGAGAGCTCGCAAAAAGGCGGCGAGGGCGAAGAAAATGCGATCTTGGTCACGCAAAAGGGCATAACAGAGCGACACTTACCGGTTAGCCTTGGCCACACGCTCCACCTCATCCTTCTTCTTGATGGCATACGAGTTCGAGCTACCCTTAGACGCGTTCACGATCTCGTCCGCGAGGCACTCCGGCATCGACTTCAGATTGCGGAAGGCAGCTTCGCGCGCACCCTTGCACATCTGATAGATCGCCTCGTTCACCCGGCGCATCGGCGACACGTCCACAGCCTGGCGGCGCACAACACCACCGGAGCCGACGCGGGTCGAGTCCTCACGCGGCGCACCCTTCGAGACGGCGTCCACCACAACCTGCAGGGGGTTCTCGTCTGTCAGCAGGTGGATGATCTCCAGTGTGTGCTTCAGCAGACGCGCAGCCTGCAGCTTGCGACCGTTGCCGCGGCCCTTGAACATGAGGCCGTTGGCCAGGCGCTCAACAATCGGCATGCGGACCTTGTGGAAGCGGCGCTTCTGCCAACGGCCAGACGTGTGCGGCACATACGCGGCCGTGGTCGAGATGTGGTCACGGAGGGCCAGCTCCGACGTCTGGAGGCCCTCGAACGACCACTTGTTGAAGAGCTTGGGAGTCTTGCTGCTCATGGTGGATTCCCTTGGGTACGGGCAAACAAGATTAGCAGAGACAGAGGCAGGAGAACAAGCGCGAGAAGAAGCAAAGCAGCGGAGGAAAAGTGCGGGGTGATAGCGTATGTAAATACGTTGTACGTGTACGCGGGGATAGGCACACGCACAAGGCAGACGCACGTGCAAGGAGAATCGGCCACACACAAGACGAGAGACGATGGTAATGGAGGAGGTTCACAGACGCAGAAAATAAAGAGAGGACGTGGATGGAAGGGAGAGCCGAGGCACGCTCGCATAGATGTAGGAAAAGGGAGGAGAGAGGCAGTAGCACTCGCAAACAACAGCTGACAAAACATAATGCACGAGTGAAGGTATGCTTGCCTATCGTCTCCACAAAAGCCAGGCTGATCAGCACAAACGTCCCTCCTCCAAGTCCCTCATGAGGTGGACCAGGGCTAGGTGTACAGAACTGCGCAACCATCTCTGGAGCTATGCAGCCTGTGTGATTTCAGGAGCAACAGAAGTCGAGGAAAACTCGCTGTCACGTCGCAGATGGCCAGCGTGTGTGTTTTTTTTCTTTGCTCCGTCGCTGGGTCTTCGAGGGTGCGCACTGTAACGCTTCCCTCGGGTATTATCGGGGCTGTAAATGTGCGTGTGTGTGTATGTGGGGGAGTGGGGAGGGTGGGGGGTGCGTGTGTGTATGCTCGCAGGTCAATGAACCATTAATGACAGGGTGGGCTGAGGAAGCCATGACCACACCGAGGTCGAAGATGCATATGACACCCTCCAAGATACTTGGAAAAGGGGGTCAAGCACCAACCACACAATCTCTTCCACTCGTGCTCCCTAGCCGCCACGTCAGGTCTTCCCAGTTGCGGTCTGGGGCCCTGTTCTTTGTGTGCATGGGGAGAAGTCCTCGAAGGGGCGGCCTGCGCAGCACGAAGCTTCAGCGCCTTTCCACTTGCTCTGCAAGCGTCGAGTCGGCCACCACACCCAGCTCTACCTCGCAAGTGCCCACTCATCCTCCAGGCAATGAGCAGCGGCGTGCGAGAGGGGGGGGGGGGGCCAAGGCCAGTCTCTCTCTCTCTCTCTCTCTCCCACGAAGATGCGCAGGAAAGGAAACAAACAAGGCAAAGAGAGCGGGACGAAGACCGAGACCTTCAAAATGGTACGTCAGCAGCAGAGGAACACACCAGGCGCCCATCGAGGCAAAGCCAGACGCCATCTATTAGGAAAGAGCAACAACCAAAGGGAAAAGAAGAAAAAAAAACATCCTTGGGCGCCTCTCACACATCCGGTTGCCTTAGTCCTTCTCCTACCCCCCTCCACACACACACGCACACACACACACACACAACCACAACCACATCGCAGCTCGCCACTCTCTGATCTACACAGCACCCCAACGCTGCAACGCTTTGCTTTTCTGTTGTTGCTCCACTCGACAGACACAACCCACACCTCACACACCGTGAACCGATACACAACCATTGTTAAGCACCATCTTAAACGACTTACATCATCCTTTTCTTTTGCCGAGGAGGCCATGACGGTGATTTCGTACTCGTGAAACGCGAGTGGACGTGGGGGGTGAGAGCTGGAGACGCACACGCCGCTGTCTTCTTAAAAGTTATCATCGTCGTCACCACCGCCAAAGCTCTCCCCATCCTCTTGCACGTCGTCTTCGCTCCCCATATTCTCGTCGTCATCGTCGTCGACCATGCCGGTGGAGAGAATATCCTCTTCGTCGTTGTCCTCCTCCAACTCGTCTCCTTGCGCCATCACAGTACCACCTGCCGCGCCAGTAGCGGTAGCGGCACCCGTTGAGCCACCCACATCGCCACTGGTCTCACCATCTAGACCCCAGCGACCAGAGGCGATCAGTGGAAGATCCCTGTTGTCCAGCCCATCATCCTCCACCCCATAGCGGCCGCGCTTTATACCGGCATGACGACTGCGGCCACTACTATGGAAGTTTTTCTCGTCCTCGTCGTCATCATCAAAGGCGAACTCGCCAATTACTGGCACCACGGAGGGAGCCTTGGAGTACCCTGCGCTGCCGACACCGACCGCTGCGTCAGTGAAGCCAGTGGGAGCCAGACGCATCGCGCGCGGTCCCAGTGCTGTTACATCAAGGAGACCGCCACCACCTCCGGCGCTCCCGCTCCCTGCAGGCATCCCATTTTCCCATGCACCACCGATTACGGCAGAGGTAGGCACAAACACCTTCGCACCGCGGCGGATTGGTCGTGGAGGGGCAGGTCGGCGCTGTGCTCGTAGTCTAAGTATCTTCTCTTGCTTGCGCGTAAGACGCGCGCCGGAAGCGATGCGGGCTGACAGTAGCACCATGGAGCTGAGCTCGTCCGGTAGCCCTATGGCGCGCAGCGTACGGTGGAGTGCATTTTGGGCTACACGAGTTGCAAGAGCACCACTAGCAGCCCGCTCGGGCGAACATAGCTGCGCCTCATCCTGCACCTCTTTCTTCACCGCACTGTCGTCCATCTTCGAGGCACTACCGTCGGTGACGCGGTCGCCATCGGCAAAAGCGTGGCATCCGAGAGGCGGCTCTGCCTTCATCGACACCGGGTTGGCGGGTGTTGGGGAGGTGACATCGACGGCGTCGATACCACACCACAACTCACGGTAGTGGAAGGGGTTGAGCGGCTCCATGTGCCGCCACACTTCGCACAAGGACTGCACATCACTGGCGTTCTCGTCTGGAACGAAACATTCGAAGAAGTACCGCAGCCGCGGCGGTGGGCGCCGTTCCGTATCCGCGCCGCCGCCGGCCCCTGTGCCGAATCCACCTTCTGTGCTGGTTGATGCCACTGACGACGCTGACCCCCTTACATGCCCAATCGATGAAGACGCTGCTGACATTGTCGAGCTGCCGCCGGAGTGTCCAGACCTGACGAAGGGGCCGCACGTGGCATCCGCATCGATGGTCGGGAGTACAATAGCTGTTTCCACCTGCGCATCGGCACGATACGTGGAGTTTGCACTAGCGCCGCCACCGCTGCTGTTTCCAGCCGATCGGGGGGCCGCAGATGAAGATATGGCTTGCTGGATGTGATAGCGGTAGGCACGGGGTGGGTAGGTGGCATCCTCGTACGAATGAAACTGCAGACCTGGCTGTGGCTTCTCGTACCCGTAGCGACCAAAGCCACCGCTACGCATGATGACGGGGTGCAAAGAGTGCGCAGGCGCTGGAAGAGAAAGCGATAAAGAAGAGTCGAAGTTGGCGGGTCGGGGGGGGGGGGGGGCAGGAGGTA